>NW_027115055.1:136893-182244 GCF_000696795.3 Halyomorpha halys
TTATTATTTTTATATTTTTCAGTTTTATAACTGCTATTGAGCTTCTTGGTAATCCTTCCGAAATGTATACACATGGAAGCCAATTCTGGATGATTTGTCTTTCTTTCATCCTCGTTGTTCCAATCACTTCTTATTTCTACTTACCCGTTTTTGTTAATCTCAAGCTCACATCTTCATATGAAGTAAGTTATGTTATATTTAGAACTGTTTATTCAGTTAATTTTATGAAATTTAATTAAACTAAATATTTCATATGTGATGTACTTTTCAGATTAGTTATAGTGCCAAATAATGCAAAATTTTAATAAATGATAATGAGTCCTAATAAACAGTGTATTGGCATTGGTGTAGCTTAAATTAATTAACCATTGGCATTGTTGTATTCAATTTAATAGTGTAATCATTTCAACATCTCCAGAAAACAGGATCAAAACATAATTATAAACAAGAACAGAATTTAACATCTTTTGGTGGAAATTTAAATGATTTATTACAGGGCTAAATTAAATAAACCTATATAGTGTGAATTGTCTTGGTTTAATGTGAACAGACCTTAAAAATAATTTAATTACTAATAATTTTATTTTAAATTATATTTAATTACTGTAAATAACTAATTACTATCCTGAAGAGCCATTTGCTTAGTACAGCAGTTTCCAAACATTTTTTGCCACAACACCCTTTTTAGGCTAAAAATATTGTGTGACATCCTTCTCAGACAAAAAGAACATCATGGCACCCTTGTAAGTAATAAAAATAAAAATGTAGGCACAATTTTCTTTAGATCAATTGAATATGTAGGAGAAATTTTCAATTTCAACTTACCTCAGACAAACCTTCCACAATGGTAGAGGCTTAGTTTTTCTATAATGGTCCTGAAAATTGAGTCAGGTAAAATTATAGCCAATATTTCAAATTCATAGTAATTTAAAGTAAATAAAAAAAAAAACATTCATATACTAGTAGGACTCAAACATAGCAATAAAATATTAATACAGCCTGGGAACAATCAAATAAGCTCGTTCATCCTCCTGAGGAGGGTAGAATAGGGCTATGTTAGGAGATCTCAGAACTTTTCTCTCAACCTCATAACTTGTATTAAAGCCAGTGAAGGGCATATGACTGTCACGATTATCTTTAGAAAGAGAGGACCAATTTCATAGTGAATATTGCCTTCCTCACCTATCCGGTTGCCCCATATAAACAGTTTTTCTTATGTTACCATAAAACCATTTACTTACTACGAGTGGAGCAGTATTTGAAAAAAATTACTTATTTTAAGCTACATTATAACTCATTATAGATGCAATTTAATGAGTAAATAAATAAGCTAAAAAAAGAAACTGGTGGGTAGTCCGGTTAATATAGGAATTTATACTAAGGTCAGGATGATAGGATTCATTGATATTAAACATTAATTATTGTATTTCTTTTGTTTTTTTAATGGTTTTTAATGAAGCCTTTAAAAATCAGATTTTAACATCATATCTTTAATTTCAGTACTTAGAAAGGAGGTTCAACAAACATTCGAGAGTACTAGCAGCTGCAATGTATTTATTACAAATGGTAAGTTTTCCAATGGTTTTAATTATTGTATCTACAATTACAATTAACTCTGTATCCTTGATATGTTTTATTGCTATAATCTTTTAGTTTCTCAGCTTGATTTGAAAATTAATATTTACAAATACTTTTGTCATTATAATTAGTAGTGATTGAATAATTTTTATTAATAAAAATTATTTTATTTTTGATTGTGCTTCTAAGAGATCTCAGATGAAAAGCTATAACATATCATCTTATTACGATTTACAAAATTACAAAAGTACATCATCCAGTACAAAATTTATGTATGACTACAGAGAAAATTTGTTTAAAAAGGATATTATCAAATTTTCTCTAAAGATCCATTTATCAAGTTGAGGAAATATTAATGATGTTTTCAACAAAGATTTACCTGGTTGACTCTCTCCATACAACTGGTATCTATTAAAAGACCACTATACAAGGCTAAAGATTGTTCTTGTCTATAATGTCAACAAAGAAATATATTACATAAATTTGTTACTTATATTCCCTATTTATTGCTGAAGAATTTAATAAAATGAATTAGTGGAATGTTCCTCCTTCAGATTTAGTTTTAGGTATCTGTTTATAATTCAAAGTGAATTAGACTATTGTGATTTGCTTCAATATTTAAATATATTAAGTTGGAATACATATAAATCATACTTAAATATTTACATATATTGTGGTGTATATTTACAAATAACATAATTTTGCAAATTTTTTTAAAAATATGTTTCCTATTTATTGCTAAAGGATAAAATAAACAGTGGAACATTCCAGTTTCTAAATTCTGTTTTAATCATCTGTTTATTATTAAAGAAGATTATATTATTGCTATTTGCTTCAATCTTTGAATTTATTCAGTTATAAAACATATAAGTTATAGCTAAAGAGGAGAGAAATATAGAATATTTTATTTTTTTTAATCTACCATTTCTGTTTTATAGCAGTTATTTTCATTTTAAAAAAATTATATTTTGGGAAACAACCACAAACAGAACGGCTTCCCAAAAATATGTTAATTTTATCCTGGTACATTTGAAATGTTTTATTTTCTAATTAAGTTATATATATTTTTTTAGATTTTATACACATCAGTTGCAGTTTACGCTCCTGCTCTGGCTCTAGGCCATGGTAATTAACTGAATTAATCCTAATCATTAATAATAGATTAATAAATAATAAATAAATCAATTATTAATAAATCACCATTAAATATTAACCCTACTATTAGTTTTACAATAGTATGGATATAGTCAACAATAGATTTAATGTAAGGAGAATTTGGCTGCAGATAAAGTAGAGAAGGACATTAATAAGTAAACTTATTTTATATGCGTTTATATAATGTTTATAGTTTCTAAATACCCTATTTTACTTCAGCAGTTTGACATAAGAATGGATTCATAATTACATAACTACTTACAGACATAGAATAAAAAATGAACTTTTTATTTAATATAAATTTTCTTTAGTGGCCTAATATATTTGGCAAAAACAGTTCTATAAGGTTTTCTCCAAACAAATAAGTCACAAATTATTTTATGACTGTTGTCCATTCTGGAGGAGTTGAAAGTACTATTGGGAAAAAAAATTAATATTCACTTCTAGATTGGAGAGGTTTTGTTAGAGGGGTGTTCAAATATGTTAATTTTGTATCTTGTTGGCCAGGACCTAAATAACATTATCTGCCAAGATGAGTTTTTGTTAAAAAGAGGTATCCATTAAGAAAAAATACACTGCTTTAATATAAAATATATTATAATTTATTATTAATAAAGTTTCTTTGTTCACTTTGTTTTAATGCTATTTTATTCTTTACAGTAACGGGATTGAACACATATTTAGCTGTTACAGTTGTCTACATTGTTTGTATATTTTATGCTTCACAGGTATAAATAATTTTTCATATTTATGTAATTTATTATTTTAATTATTTTATCTGACATTGAATTGATTTTTTAGTCTTTATCTCTATATTTACATATAAAATTTTAATTTTTCTAGATAATATTTCTCAAAAATGAACGAATTTTTCATTAAAGATCCTCTAAAACAAACAATTGACTAAAAACATTCAGGTTCCAATAGATTGTAAAATATTCTGTTAGTAAGAAGTTTATTACTAACGTTCATAATATTGTCTGGTTAGTGGTAAAAATGGTCAAGGGAAAGAGGAACCAAAACTGGAAGGAATACCAATGGATCACTTTTATCATTAACCTGGCCATATATTATTTATTGGTGATAAAATTACTTTATGTGCAAAAAAATAAAATAAAATAAATAAAACACTTTATAATTTAATTTAAATGGGAAATTAACCTAACTGAGAATATAATTTAAAAAAGGAGCTAAATAAATTTTAACAAATTTCTCTGGATATACCTAAAGATGATTTTATTATTTATTATACTGGTTGTTACTTTGTTATTATTATTATTTTTTTTTTAGTTTGTGAAGTTTTAATTGGCTATTGTATTAATAAAAACATCAATTGTTCTTATCCATTTTAAAAATTGAATGTATATATTTTTAAAGGTGTAAAACTCTTGTGTCTCAAGGTCTATGGTTCAATATTTTATTGTTTTATTTTCTATTTTTTTAAATTTAATTTATTTTTTAAAGGGTGGAATGAAAGCTGTAATAATGACTGATACTTTTCAAGCTATCGTCCTTGTGGCTTCAATTTTTGCTGTCATGATAATCGGAAACCAGTATTTAGGAGGATTTAAACATATTTTTGAGGCCAATTTGAAATCTGAGAGAATTGAATTGTTTATGTATGTATAAATTATAGTATATATTTTCACTATACTCAGAATAACTTTCACCTTTAATAAGTCATATCACTAGGTTATGAAACAAACAACTAGCAATCAACAAAAATCTCGTACAATGCACTTTGTGGAGATAGAGACCATTTCCCATATTTTCTCCATGATTTTACCTCAATATTATGACTATTTGGGGATCAAAAGAGAAGAAACTATACTTTTTCTATTTGTCATAGATGAGAAAATAAAATGAATGTTTGTACATCTTATTCTTATTATAAAAATGTACTACATAATAGTTTATTTCTGTAGTCCATATTTCCAATTTACTTGAGCAGTTTTAACCTGCAATGTGACAAATGTGTTTGTCAGACCCAGTTACAACTATATGTTTATTTATATATGTTCGATATTACGAATTTATTGCTGTAATTATTTATTTATATAGGAATGGATCATAAAACCATATATTTCCATATATCATGATGATATATTCATAGAATCTTACATTTTAGATTCTAAACTAATTTAGAATGGCAAAATGTAAGAAAAATAAAATAATTCGGAATACTTAAATGTAAGAAAAATAAATATCAATAGGTTTAACCTAAATAGCACCTGTAATGCTGAGGATTAAATTACAATCACCAAAAATTTAATTAACAATATGCTCTTTCAAAGACATCTTTCATAGTTTAGCAAACATATGCTCTGATATGATTGATGAGAATCCATCAATCAGCTCAGTCTGTAAACCAAAATTTTAATACAATGGTTTTCTAGATATGAATTGCATCAGTAATGAGTTATTAGAAAAATTTTATGGAATAGAACTTATATGTACATTTGTATATACATAAGCACACATACACACACATAAATACCTGTTTTATTTGTTAATTTTTTTAACCTATTAACTTTTTCAGTATGGACCCAAATCCTACTGTGAGGCTTAGTTTTTGGTCTGTTGTTATTGGAGGCACATTTTATTGGGCTACAATGTTCTGTGCTAATCAGGCATCTATTCAAAAATATATGTCTGTTGAAACCATTGGACAAGCAAGAAGGTATGTCATGAATGAAATGTAATTCCTATGAAACTATGAATAATAAGAAATGATTATTACATTACAATTATTGAACATAAGCTGTATCAGTAATCTAAAATAAAAATAAAAAATTTTCTAATAAAATATGAATACAATAACAATTTATTGATTGTTAAATTACTTATGAATTAGTAATTACAATAGAACTTTCATTTAACAGTCTTAAAAATTGAAGCTCTTCACGTGCTACCAGCCCATCAGCACCCGATTGCCTCATTTCAAAATCTTAAGCTTTTTTTTTATATGGTTGAAAATAATATAAAACTGGTTAGTTCGAAATGCCTTCAAAGAATTAGAAACCTGAGCTTAAATTTAGAAGCATTGTAGCAAAGAAAAAGGAACAGATTTTGGTTAAGTAATAATAATTGATAGCATCCATTCATTTTTATTAAAGTTATTCCTTGAAATTTGTATTATATGTGACATAAGCTGACATTTGATGGTTAGAAGTGTATTTGTATTAATTACCAAGAAGTAATCTGCATCACAATACAGATGACATAATTTAAAATAAAGTTTACTAAATAATAATATTATTATCTTATGCATAAAAAGGATGAGTTACTCATTTAATTCTGAAATCTTATTCACAATAATTTCCAGGGCCATATGGACGAGCTGTGTAGGACTTATTATTGTATTTTCCATTAACTTCTACACTGGCATGATCTTGTATGATCAGTACCAAAATTGTGATCCACTCCATAACCAGGTATTCCATTCAAATAATTAGGTAATAATTAATAAATCATAATTATTTATTAAGTTTTATTATATATACAAGTCTTTACCTTTAAAATTAGCATCTATCATCCACCATCTATTAACTTACATTTCTGTCATCTTGTCTTGACTTATAACACAAAAACCCATAGATCAAATGTACTTTACCAAAAGGACAATATTTCACCTAGCATATAAAAGTTAATATGATATTTAAGATAAAAGTAATAACAAACACGAATAGTTTTTAAATTTTTTCTATAAGTGAGAAGTACTTTTTGAAAATGGAAAAAAATATAGTGTCAGCACTAAAAAACTATGAATACCTTTCTAATTCAGCAGTTTTATAGTAAAAAACATTTTCTTTTTTAATACAAAACTCATTATCCATTCGAAAAACTTTATAGAGCTCACTTTAACCCCAAAACTGCCATTCATACATTAGTTTATTTGTTAATATATTACATTTATAAAATAAAAAGTTATGGAGACACTGGTGCAAAATATAGTTTTAATATTTAAAAATGATAAAAAAAGTATCATAAAGACTTAAAAAGCAGGTGCATCAATGCATCCTCCTTCTTTTATATTTACCCAGTGATGTTAAAATAAATAATTTTATCAACTTTCTACTTATTAACCCACAAAATAACATGGATCTCAAGAAACTTTAACTGCCATGGGTATCCTTTTAGGACCCCAAACTATTTTTTCAATTTCAACCTTACATTAATTAACAAAGTTAAAACTTGGTACTTCTGGGGCGCTGATAAAGAAGTTTACCTTTAAGTTTGGTTTTATTTTTTTCTAATACACAAAAATAAATTTAAAAAATGGTATCTTGTTTTTTCTTCTTATATTGTGAGCTCTTTGAGAAACTTAATTTTTTTTTTTATTTTAACCTTGAATAAATCTATTCCTTCTTAAATCTATCTACTAGTAAATAAATAGGAAAGAGGGCATTGTTATAAAATAGAAATATCAATTTTCAAAATTGTTTTATTGTAGATATTTAATAGATTTACAAGATCTAATTTCTAAACCTATGCAACTTATACTGAAAGTTTTGGATTATTTATTTTTAGGTACATTTTTTTTTCATCATTTATTTTTACATATTGTAATATAGAAAAATTGTTGTTTGATATTGTTATATCAATCATACCAAGACCTCATGGTACATCGTGAGTTAATATTAATGCGGTTAATAGTTAATATTATTATATAATTATTTCAAAACAATAATTTCAATCCATTATTTACCTAATTGGTAAAATAAACTTTTTATGAGAGCTAGAAAAAAATTCCTAATTTGCTCTGATCCTTCTGTATAAATCTTCAATTAAATTAGAATATATAAATTTAAAAGTTTATAAATCATGATTTTTGAAAAATAGTCATAAATAAATAAGAAATATACATACATTCAACATTAATTTACCTTTTACAGGAAATATCATCCTCTGATGAACTTTTACCATTATATGTGATGAACATTCAAGGACATTTAAAAGGTATTCCTGGATTGTTCGTATCTGGTATTTTTGCTGCATCACTTGGGTAATAATACATTCTTATTGTTATTATTAGTTGTACTGATTTTGGTTCAGTTTTAATAATATTTAAAAGTTTTTTTGTTTTTTTTAAAAAGCAGCGAGATCATTACTAACTAACTTCAGTTGAAAACATGGATATTTTTAATCATTGCTTTAACATTTGTAAATTGACATTGAAATATTATTTAATATTTAATGAGTGTTATTTAATGAAAAGGATTTAAATTCACAAAAATAGGTAAAGTTAAGGAAATAGAGCTATTAGCAACAGTCGCAAATAGTAAACATTTTAAAAGTGTACATCAAAGGAAAAGCTGACTTTTTAGCTTGGATCCATCTTTAATTTAAGAAGAACCTTGTAAGCATCCACACAAGAAGAAACAGAAAGTAGGCTAGTATGCACTAAATTGTACTGCAGGAGTTTGTTCTCAATCTGCTTCAGAAACTTAAGTTTTTCAAATATTTTCACCTCCAAGCTCAAAGAAGGGTTTCAAACTAGACATCCAATTGTTTGCCACAGAATTGGTAAATGCCGTAAAGCATGTTGGAATTTGAGGCAAAATGTTAATAAAAAACTAACAATACCATCTTCCTAGAAGTAGGTGCAGCAGTTTATTTATTATCATCATTTGATTTATCTATTTTACAGCACTGTTGCTTCAGCGATGAATTCACTCGCTGCTGTCTTTATGAAAGATATTCTGGATTCACTCTGTGGCATTATAGTTCCTGATGAAAAAGGAGCAATAGTTTCAAAATGGCTCTCATTAGGTTTCGGTGTTTTGAGTTTTGCTCTTGTGTTTGTCGTCGAACAATTGGGGAGTGTGCTTGAGGTACTTAAACAGTAATTTTATAAAAAATTAAATATTGAATATAAATATTATAGTGCTAAATATATTAACATAGATTACATTTTTCAGGTTGCACTAAGTTTTAATGGTATTACTGGTGGCATTACACTTGGTCTTTTCTCTCTTGGAATGTTTTTCCCATGGGCTAATTCTAAAGTAAGGCTATTTTTATCACAAATTTCTCCTCTCACTTCTCACAAAAAATATCTTACTAGGTCTTCTTAATTAATTGAACATTAACATATTTTCTTACTTTATCATTTTCTACATTTTCTTTTTAACTACCTCAACATACAAGATAATTTTAGTTATTTTCTATTCATGCCAATTAAATGCATCATAAGTTTCATTTTTTATTCTTTAATTTTTTTAAAATCTTTTAACCATACATAATCATACATGTTGTGTCCAGACAGTTGTCAAGGTTCAAGTTTTTGGCTTGAATACAACATTTTCTCTTTAATTTAGTGAATATTATAATTATTTAATTATTTTAGTTTGTGAATTTAAATAATTATAGATTGCATTTTGATTTATTTTAAGTTTATTATAGCATAATTTGATTATATTTAATTTTTTTAAACTTTTTAGGGTGCATTGATTGGAGGGTTAGTCAGCCTCTTAGTTGTCAGTTGGATTGGCATAGGAGCTCAAATAAACACAGCTTTAGGACAAAATTTATCTGATCATAAGATTATTTCCACAAATGGTTGTCCTTGTAATTCAACAAATATTCCTTTGGAAGAAATTCCAGATGAGTAAGTTAGAAAAGTAATGGACAGTTATTTTTTATAACACTTTTTCTGCTGTAATTATTTACTGGGTTATAATAATTTAAAATCCAAACAAGCCTGTTTGTATACCTTAATAAACCTCACTTATAGTAGAGTATTAAAATTGATTGTTAATTTCAAGATTTTGCCAGAAATGAAAGATTCATAGAAGGTTTTTTTTTTTTATAAATAATGATATCATTAAATCATAATTATACATGCATCTTACAAGGAGGGATAACTTAAATGCATTTTCCCATATTGTGGGACAGGAAAATACAATTCAAAGTCTTTCTTTAACATTCAAAATGGATTTAAAAAAATAAATAATAATAAAAAGCGTAAATAAACTGTCCTTAAAATAGTCATTGCGTTATGGGCAGGATTGTGATAAAATCAGCTAAAACCATATTTAATTATTTAAGATCTGATACAAAAAGTGAACCAGAATTTAATTTTTAAAAAAATGCCATTATTGCTGATTGCACTTAAAACTATAAACACTACCACTACATGGAAGGTTCTTTTGAATTTTTCTGGTATTTTTATAATTCCAAGCCACTTCAATCACACATATTCTGCCACAGAAAAAGATGATCCAATGACAAAAGGTTTGTGTGGTCTACCTCAACAGAGATTCATTTTATATCACAGCTTTATTAACATGATGATTTTTGAGCACAACCCTCTTTCTTCTCAAGAACGATATCCGCTGTTTCAAATTTTTGGAACCATTATACTCCAAACAAAAATAGCATAACTAGTATAGCCAACTAAGTATAACCAGGTGCTAAGACCAAAATGAAGCTAGGAAGACATTATTATGTTTAAAAATTCATTTAGTATAGTTCACGGATTAAAATCATGATAATCTTAGTTGAATTTGAAGAAAAAGTAATCAAAAACAATTTTTTTTTTTTTAAGACTTCCCAATATCTTCCTAAAACAATCATTTTAGTTTATTCTCACAGCTTCAACACCTCTTCACTCACTATTTTAAGTTTTAATGAAACGAGTAAATGTTTTAATGGTAAGATAAGACCGGGCCTAATTCTAGAATTTGGGGGGGCGGTGGTCTTGGAAAGGTCTCCCTTCTATTATTTTTGGTTTATTATGTGTATTATTATTCTTGTTTTAGGCTACCATTTTGGCTCTATCGCATCAGTTATCTTTGGTATTCTGCAATTGGTTGCTTACTAACATTCATTGTTGGAGCTATGGTGAGTATGGCAACTGGTCCAACCAAACCATTCAATGTGGATTCTGAACTCATTTCTCCCCCACTGAATTATCTTCTTGATCGACTGCCAAATAAATACAAAGAAAAGCTGAATATATCTCTCAGTGTTAGTAGTTCCTTTTTTTGTTAAGTTTGATTTAAATGAAATGATTATATATATATACACACACACATACACATGCATGTATATATAACACAAATCAAGCCATACTGATTCATACTAGCTTATTATTTTTTTTTTTTTAGGAAAAAAACCCTAAATCAAAATCAGCCCTAAAGGGAGGTATTGTGAATCAAGGTTTGTCATTGGAGCCTGAAATCCATGTGAGACTGTGACTCTAAAAAAGCAAACAAAACAACAAATTGATTTGACTCATCTGTGATAAAACCCCTACTATATATTATAAGTTAAAAATCCACGTGACTTCAAAGTACAAAGAGATTAAAAAACAAAAGATTAAAAAATGGATTTCAAATGTTTTTATATAATGACAAACAAGTACATCCTTCTCAATTTTAATTCTCTAATACATAAATATGAGATCAACAACTTAAGAGCTTTTCATTAAATTCAATAAATGTTTCAAGTTCCTATTTTAGTAGCAACGATTTTTAATTTAACAATTGAAATCCAAAAAAAGTATGTAGTATGAATTAGAACTATTATTATTTTTGTTTAAATTATACATTTGAGCTATTATAGAGCTGTACTTAAATTATTAATATAAAATAATGAATAGATTATAAATGATTTAAATAAAACCTATTATACTGTTGTATTTTCTTTTTAAAATTGATCTTAATAATTATTTATGTACCACACCTTTGAAAATGCAGTTTAAGACCCATCCTCATTTAGTATTATTAACTGATATCACTGAATGCTGTTTATAAATGAAGAATATTCTATCAAAAGTCATTACATTCACTTTTTGACAGCTATTATTAAAAAGTTATTATGGGAATATCTTATGTAGGTAAGTTTAATTCTAAATGAAAATGTTGATTTATAAAATCTTTTGAATAGGGGAGAATTGAAATTCTAATCTAAACTGAATTATTTATAAATAATTTTTTGCTTATTGTGTAGAAATACATGCTGTTAAATTTCATTCAGACATAAGCATTAGGGATAAGAGAGCACATTCATGCTATATTCACAGAGATGTAAGTAATAAATGGGAAAAAAGGAAACAAAACTAAACTTAAAGTAAAATAAAATCTCAACACATTCATTTATATAAACAATATTTACATTTATCCTAAACTACTCTGAACTGAGCTTGTTTTGTTCCCCACTTGTGAAGGAAAAACAGGACTACAGATTCTGCAGTACAGAATATCCTGGGGCTTCCCTCACAACTTCATCACTGGTTTTGAAAGGCAGTGGACAGCCACTGATGCTCACAACTTGAGCGGACAATCTAATCATTGCCAGAATTTCAATATAATTATATTACTTCAATATAGCTCAATGGGACACAGATGTTTCAGCCTTCAGGGAGCATTGTAGGGATGGGTGAAGTTGGTAGGGATTGTGCTACTGGAATTAGGATGATGAGTAAGTTTTTTTTTTATGAGATTTTGAGAATTTGGGTGGAATAAGGTAAGACATAAATGGGATATTAATGATTACATAGAATGGATCATTGTTTATTTTACAAAGGGCTTTGTTGGCTTAGTTCTAGTTCCTAAGTCCAAACAGGTTTTAGTACATTATGTACATTAATAGTTTGTTAGCTGGAACCTATGATTTTCTATTTAATAGTTCATATAATTCTCGAAATCATTGTTTAGTTCTTTCCTTTTGAGTCTAGCATGTGGGTTCCATATTATGCTTATGTTAAGAACTATGTCTTAGAAAGGAAGAGGTATAGAGATAAATTGAACTGGCAGACAGGTAATAATTTAATTAAATTTGAATAATAATTATTATTCCCCAAGAGTTTGCAGTTGAAAACTGCAAGGAGTACTTAAATTTTTTTTAACCTACATTTTAGAACAGACTTAGCATAATCTTCCCATCTATGCCTCAATCAACTTCTTAGACAACTAGAATGCATTTTCATTAGAAATAAATATTTATGTACAGTACAGGTGTCTACATTTTCCACCTGAAACTTTTTTAATTAATATTTTCTTCAATATCATGATGTTTAAAACTTCATTAAACACAAAATATTCTACAAAGAGCTTGAGCTATGAAAAATATAATTCATATTCTTAACTTTTTTTAATTTCTTCTATAGCACAGACCATCTTCAAATTCACTTTCAGTCAATCATCTATACAAATATATATTTGATTAATTAATTAAATACATATTTAAATCCTCAGTGCATTCTCCCAATACCCACTCATGGCCTTCAGACTTATATGTAACTGCACGTCGAACCGCAGCCTTTGTTAGGTCTTTCCTTATCCGTTCTTCTCCCCTATGGAATTCTCTTCCCTCCTTTATACATAGTTCTAATTCCCTTCCAATCTTTAAATCACATATCTTCGACTACCTTCTGTCCATCCAATTCTGGAAGAATAACAATTGAAAGTTTGATATAAGATATATATATTTCCTGTATTTAATGTTTCAGATTTTTGTTTATATTTGTAAATATGTATATTAGCAGAAATTGTACCTTTTCGTTTATTATTTTTAGTTTAATTGTATTAGATTTTGTTTTTCTTTTTATTTATTATTAGAAATGTTAGTCATCTTATGTTTTATGTTATGACATTTGGTTTTATTTTATTTGTTCTAATCTTATTTTATATATTCTGTTAATTATTGTTGTTCATTTTTATCTTTTCAAATTCATTATTTCATTATATTTTATGGCATTTTATAATTTCATTTTTATTTTGTATTGTACTCTAAGGCTCTAAAGCCTGATTTTGATGCCTGTATATTATTCTAAGGGATCAATCCCAGAATAAATGAAGAATATTATTATTATTATATAAAATTCATGTTCCATCGTCTTTTTTGTTGAATTTTAAATACCATTTTAAAGGGTGTTAATTTATTATGCTATGTAGAATAAGCATGTTATAACTAGTCAGGTTTTTAAAATAAGGTTGGTTCATTTTTAACAATAATAGATTTCCTGGCGATAATTCACTAAATGTGATTCAAGGACTACCAATGGAACATTTTTCTTCTTGGATTATATCAACATCAATAAATAGCATGTTATTTCAATAAATGAATAGTAATGAATAAATTGTTTCAATAAGTCTCTTATCAATAGTAAATTAAATCAATTAATGTTCATTAAGCATTAACAAATAAGTTGTTAAATTTTTTAGTACATAAGTAACAGCTTTTCTCCTGGTAGAAAATTAGTAGTTCAGGGTGAGAAATATGAACTATGATAGATACTTCCTGGACCCACAGAGTTTTGAAAAATGAATAATGATAAATATTAGTTTTCGATTATCTTTACTGCTAATAAAATTTTTAAAAAACTGATTCTAAAACATCGCTTTTTAAAAATATAATCTTTGCATAATAATGCTACATATTTTTTCTCCATTTTCTTTAAATCACAAATATAATTTGAGATATTGTTTCTGAACTTATCACTCTATCGATATTTGAGATTAATAACTAACTCATGTGTTTTTACTTTTTATAATTTTTCATTAATTATTTAGGGGTTAATAGCTGATAAAGTAGGAATATCATTGTACATCTCAACTCAAAAGTAAGTTTCAGTTTTTGATCTAACATCTTTCTTAACAAAAAAGTGTTAAATAAAGAAAAAACTAATTATTTTTGCTAAAAAACTGAAATTGTACAGCCTTTAAAGCTATTCTAAGCCTATTCTTGTCATGGGTTATGGATGGTAAGATCACTTAGTTGAATGTTCAAATCTCCTAAATATTTTAAGAATGAATATGAAACAAAAAATCATTGGTTTGAAACCTCTAACGAGGTGGGACTGTTGTGACAAAGTACTCTTAAAAATCTTAGTGGAGATCCAAGGAAATCTGCCAAGATTTTAAAAAAATGGCAGTCTAAGCTGGATACTCCCCTGTGTTAATAAGACACTATAGGATGATACCAAAGATGAAAAAGGTATTAAAAAAAACACAAATGTTCAGCTTAGCCTACCAATATAAAACAGAAAAAAGTTGTGAAATAAGCAATCATTTTTTAGTAATTGGTACTGCACAAAACTTTATAATTTAATTTTTTTTTATTCTATGGACTATTTAAAAAAAATAATTCTGATTTATTGTATTTTTTTACTATGAGACTATTATGTTTATATATAATTAAAAAACTGGAAACAAATATGTTTGATAATAAATACCTATTTATACTAGAAAGAAAGAATATAATTTTCAACCTAATTTGTTTAATCATTGTTTGAATACTGTAAGTATAGCCTTTAAATGTACCAATCACAATTTAATTTAAGAGTTATATTATATAAAATAATATTTTATATAATGTAATGAGAATATATAATATAAATGTATGTATTTGCAATATAAATGTAATGTAAAAATTAAAAACAAGTTTGAAGCCTTATTAAACTACCATAATTTTTCTTTTAATTTTAATCTATGTTTTGTATTTTAGAAGTTACTTGGCTATTATCCACGCATACCTTTAATCTGTTTTTTCCTTTATATTTATCTCACATTTTCCCCTTATTATATTTTACATTTATTATTTTATATTTAATTTTTTTTATTATATAACTTCACTATCCATCTTTTATATTTTATATTTATATCCTTTATCTGCTTCTTATGTTTATAGGATACTTGAAATGTAACTTTTATAACTTGATTATTGTTGTTTGCATTATCTAAATTTACACCTTTCCAGCTCTATTCAATTTTATATATTTTCTTTTCTTCACATTATATTTATTGTATCCACTCTCTTAATTTTATTATATTTTATCTATATATATTTTTCATATAATTTTACCCCCTTATTATGCATATTATCACTTGATGTTATATTCCCTTATATTATCTTACTTTGATATTATTTTATATCTTTTTGCTTATATCTTCTAAATGTAACGTTATTTGTTAACTGTCAAATTCCCCCTCTCTCCTACCTTGTTTGTACCTTAAATCTGCCTCAACTTCATTCTTTAGCTTTCCATCCTTCAGAAAAGTGGGCGTCCTATTTGGTTTATTATTTTTTCTTTTTTATTGACCTTTATTATATTTTTATTTCTCTTATTTTCCAACTTTGGGTAATGTATGATTATATTTCTCTTTAATCTATTTTTTTTGTTGTTATTTTTTCTGTTTTCATTAATTGTCTAATAAGTTTTTGTAATTCTTGTTTATTTATTATTTTTATTTAATTTAATTTACTTTGTTGATTTGTGTATACTTTTTCATATTTTAAATATGAATATAAACATTAAATATAAACATTTTTAGCCATACCTTAGTTTACTTTTATTTCATGTCATCTATTCTCTTACTCTGTTTCACTATTTTAGTTGTTTATATCTTTTTTAGCCCTGATGAAACCCTGCAAAGTGGGGCAAAACATTGGCTCATAATGAATAGTTTGATTAATATTTGAGTTCTTTTGACCGTACCCTAACCATCTTCTTTTTATATACTAACAATTTTTTTCCATTTAAATTTCATTTAGTAGTTTTAAATTTATACAAACTACTAGTGTCCATCGAATCTGTAAAATAGACTATCTATTACTATCCAAGAGCAATAAATGAGATAATCGGAGGTTATGTCTGGTATCCTTCCTCATGTATAATTATTTTCAATTTTGATAAATTCCCAAACTTCATTTTGATAAAATTCCAAACTTTATTTTCATAAATTCCAATTTTGGCAAATCCTAATTTTGATAAATTCCAAAACTTCAGATAAATTTCAAACTTGTAACTATTTTGAATCTTGATAAATTCCTTGTTATTCACTATTTTAGTTTTATAGAAATTAATAAAGACTTGAAACTATTCTCTATATCATAACTGGTTAAAAATACAGTATATCATTTTTATAATCAGAAGGATATAACTATAAAATATAGCTTGACCTTAAGTTTATTACTTAAAAGTGCAAAATAATAAAATTAGCAAGCTTGTGTACGTTAATAGGAAATCAAACTTGTGTTGTTTTGGGATGCTTTATAAAGAAATCATTTACAACATTCTATTTTCATTTTATGGCTTTTTATTTAAAAGTTAGGGTCCTTGTTGATATTTTTCAATCAGTAAGGATTTAAGTTTTAAATTAATTATGAAAGCCAATGGTACTTTAGTTAAACAGTGCAAATAAACTATGTTTTTTTTTATTAAGTAATTAAAGCATTAATCATTAAATGCACAGCTTTGATACATACTTTGACCTTGTTACCAACAGCTGATATTTATGATTTAATTAAGGAAATGTTCTTACCGACAGTTACTTTTATAAATTTAAACAGAAATATTGCCATCTTACTTCTTGACCAATTAAATGAAGTTCGTTCATAATGATATCTACATAATGCATCCATTTTACATTTAATACTTTTCTTGGTTTAAAAGAGAAAGTTTCAAAATTTCTAAATATTCATAATATATTATAAATATATTTATGATTTATACAATAATTTATATCTGTGAAAATATCATTTTCAAATTTGATTATTTCCCCAACATATGAATGAACAGGAGAGTTAATTGGAACAAATTAAATATCAACTTTTTATAATTACTATAACAATTTTATGATTCTGACTAAGAAAATGAATTCTGGGTTGTGAGAAAATAGATTTGAAGAAAATATAAAATAGTTGAAGGAATATTTGGAAAAATAATTTTTTTTTTTTTGGAAATGAATATGCATTCCTAAGATTAGGAGAATGTGAAACAACCTTCTAGGTGTAACAAATGTCAAAAATATTAAAGAAAGATAACTTTGCCCAGATATTATCAATTATTTCATATCACACTCAGTTAATTTTTTAATCAGTTTCCAGCTCTAACTAAATTACATTCCAAAGCGGAATCAGAACTATTCCTTAATGATAGAATTATTGTATAAAATGGCTTTTTTTTTGTTGACAAAAAATAATGTTACGTCTCAATCCGAGTATAATAATTCAGAATATTTATTTAAAAACCGGGAAATAATGTTTAATCAAGCAGCATAATCATGTATCTCTCAATTCAAAATTCATTTGAATCAGTTTACCAATGAAAGTCGAAAAAGAAATAAGTTCTTTGGTCCCTGTATCGGGGCTGTTATGTTTTACATATTACCGAAAATGTTGATAAAATATAATTTATATGATTTATTTATTTAACTATTAATTTATTCTTGAGCCAGTAATATGAAATAAAAATGAGTTGATCAATAGTTTTATTAATATTCTCCTTTCTCTATGCCTTTTGTATCTTTTATGTTTTTTACCACCCATTTTAAAATGATAACAGCTAGTAAGGTTATATATATATGTGACTGTTGGTAATTATTGAAAACCTCTGGGTATTTTTCAAGCTTGTTAAAAAAAAAAAATTGTATATTCCTGAAAAATGAATATACCATTTTAAAACTGACGAAGTTATATCATGGTTAAAAAGAAGGCTCCAGTAAGTATCTTATGAATTTTTCCAGTTTTGTCCAATTAAAAATTGTTTATTCTAGTTGTGTTTTAGGTCTTTGTTGACTCAGATAATGCAGCCCTAGAAGAAGGTAGTCACATGCCGGAAAATACTGAAGACAATAAAGATGAAAGGAGGCCAGTTTTTAGGAATGCTACATTTCAGGTAAGTTAAATTGATTAGTTATTGTACCATTTAATTACTTAACCATATTATATGGTTTTAATGAGAGTTATATTTTACACATTCTATTTTGTGTATGAAGCTGTCACCCTGATGTGCTTACTGGTGTTTTTTATAGCATGTTTCCTCAGTAAAATCATTAACAAACAAAATTCATGATAACAGTACACAAAAGTCTTTCTACATGACTGTTGGGTGTGTACTCATATGCTATGTTCTATTGTGAGTTGTAACCTGTTATTAGAACTGTTTTAATGTGATCAGAGCTGTCAACTTCCACTCACTCTAAATAGGTACATTAAATCTCAAAGAACCCTTTTTAGAGGAGAGGAGAGATAAAAAAATAGGTTTGATTCACATTATGGTTTGAGGTTATAGACAAAAACAAACTTTGACCATTTTCTCATTGTGCACTAGTGTCTACACACCCACCCACTATGTTGAGTGATAGTTGTAAGTTAGTACTGAAGTCATCTTTATTGCGAATATTAGTGAAAAAAAAAACATGTTCTTAAGAAAAGCAAGGTTGATAATACATACTGAAAGTATTACATTTTAAAAAATAAGTATATGACACTTAGTGATGTTACTAAATGTGCCATTTTAGAATAGTGCGTGGGAATGGTTACTGTATTTATTACATAATTTCTGTGTATTTTTGTTTTGTACTAGTTTCAATGCATTATTCCATTATGGAGGGTGAGCCTGTACTTACTCATACTCAATATTTATAATTAAAGTCCTAACTTCAACTGAGGGGGATCCGTTTGAAGTTTTTGTATTTTTTAAGCAAGTAGAAGTTGACAGCTGTTAAATTAATGCAGTAATAATAATATTAGAAAGAGATAGTTAGGACTCCAGTCGATGTTTCAACCCACAATGTAGGACTTAATCACAACAGCCCTGATGACTGACCTACATAGTTGATAACTATTTTTTTTTCTTTTTTACCACATCCTGAACTTCTTCTTCAATTTCACATATGGTCTTCATCATACACCATCTTTAGATTAAAAAAAACAATAATAATAGTGTGTTTTAAATCCTCAAGAATACAAAATTGAGTGTAAATGATTACATGCCCATTGGGTATGTTATGTCGAAATGGCAAGGGAGTAATATTGATCTTGTTTTTTTCCTATATTCTAATGAATCTATACTTTTTTTTCTTTTTTTATATTTTAACATTTTATCACCATTTCTATTTATAAAATTTATATTTATAAGCTAATTTATTTTTTTAAGCATTCCACCACAGCTGGTAAGAAAAAAACCTGGAGGTCATTGAAACAAATATTAGCTCATGAAAAAAGTTTACCTTGGCCAAAAGACACCCCTTTATGTGAGTATTGATTTTTATTATATTTATATTTATTACTTTTTATATTTATCACTTGTTATCTTTATCGCTTTTCATATTTATTACTTTCATTTTAATGTATTTATTTCCTGGTAGGCATGTGTTTATACCTTATATCCGTATTTTTTTAAAATTCTGATTAAATTTTATCTATATGCGAAACCGTACTAACTTTTAACATATATTATTAATATTTTTAAAATTTATCATGTTAATAATTTTTTTTATTAGTTCAAGCGAAAAAAATATGTATTAGATTGAGAGAGAAAATATCTTTTGATCATTATATAAGGATAGTTGAAAAAAAAAATGATAATATGCGAAGGAAAGTGAATAAGAACAAATAAAACAAAAATGTTGATTTTGGAATATATATATTCTCTCTTACACAATATATGCTCTATGAACTGTTACTACTATTATACTTACTGAATATATACCCTAACAAAATCAAGAGAAAAATTCAATTAGAATGTATACACTTATATATATATATATATATATATTCTAGAATAGCACATTATATTGTGCTGCGAGGGAAGGCTATATTTCAATCCATATTGTTTCTTAGAAAATTTATTATTCATGAATTTTATTATTAATTTTAAAATTAAAACTATTACTTAAGCATCTTTGGTTTTCTGTTAACACATTGATCTAACTGGATTAGAAGGGACAGGGGTTGATTGATATAAAAGTAGAAGATTGTAGAGAAATGTTTTATTCTATTTTTATCTTGGTACTGATATAATTATATGTGTGTTTGTCATCTAAAACATTGATTGATTAAATAAATTAGTGTTTTTACTATTATATAGTATTACACATCCTTGTAGGTCGATCGATTTCAACTTGTAAGAAACTTGTAAATTCATTTTTTTTAAAAATATGACTCATCAATCCCGTTTGTTCAGACTCTTCTATTCCTGAATTATTTTTTTTTAGATTCAAATATCACTGCTCCACCATCATTTAAACCTCCTAAAAAGTATTCAGATATATCAGGATTAGAAGTGAGTAATATATTTCTTATAACAATAAGTATAAATATATTATAGCAGTAGTTTTTTTCTCTTGTATAGTAACCCTATGCAAGAGGTGTTTATTTAAAAATTGTTCATACTGCATGTTAAACCACTTACTATATGTATGTAATATGGATTTGATACTTATATATATGTTGATATAATGTTTTATTTTTAGTAATCACTATGCTATTCCATATTTTGTGCTTTTGTTGCACTGTACACAAATATCAAGATTTTTTCAGTTTTTGAATTATAAAAAACTGAAGCAAATGTAGATAAGTAACTAATCATTAGTTTAATTTTACATTTACTTGTTAATTCATTATAGGTATTTGAAAGGTTTATGAATATAATTTTATAAAAAATAATTAATTATTAATTGATATTCAAATATGAATATATAAGCACTATTCAAAAAAGTTTAGTAAGGAGATGTAATTGCTTTAATACCTTACTACCATGGTATGATAACTTAACTCAGTGTTTTTTTCCTTACTGTACCCTCAACCATCTTAATAAATAATTATTAATTTATTAAATATTTATTTTATTTTTTCTATTTCTAGGCCAAATATACAGATCCACAAACAAAGCTTTTCTACTCAAATACTGATGAATTCGCAACGGTTCGTACCCTTCCAAGTGATATTATAGCTGGGTACTTAACCCTTCGGGGTGCTAATAATCCTATTGGTTAAAAATATTTTTAATTTATAGTTATAGTACATGAAAAACATTCTAAAGTATCTGAGATAATTGGCTTTTTTATTGCATAAATTTCTGTAAAATGTTTTAAGAAATGAAAATTTTATGACTGGTATCTATGTAGAAAAAAAATTCTATTGTGATTATTGATTGAAGGAGTGCATTGTAAATTGGTTTGTAAAATTGGAATATATAATTCAGTTTCTTACTACATTATATTAACTAGCTAGTAATGATTTTGTTTTATTAATTTTAAGAGATCAACACAAATATTGGCAGAGTTTGTATTTATTAATGTTATATATTTTTTAATAAATAAATTTTATATTTTTTACTAATGTGTTTTATGTTGTAACCTAATTGTTGCATTAAAAAAATTTTTTTTTTGTTTTCATTGGTTGAATTTTTTGACTAGTTGGACAATGTTATCATATAAAAATTTCTCTGAGAAAATAAATATTTTATATAACTTTGTGTGTGAAAGCACATACAACTTTGAAGTACTCAATTCAAAAAGGTTCTCTCCTAAATTTCTTTCTTAAATTTATCTTAAAGTTTATCAAAGACTAGAAAAAACATCTTACCTTTGACCTATTTAACATATTTTCAGTTTTGGCATATCAGACGATAACTCTTATACACCAATACTGAAAATACTTTAATTTGGTTAATAGTAAGATGTTTTTTCTTATCCTGATAAGCTTGAAGAAATTAAGGATAGAATCTTAAACGGAGTTCTTCTTTAATTATTGCAATGAAATTACATGAAAAATTAATTCTCAGTGGAATAAAATGAAATGATTTGGAGAGAGAACTATTTATGATAGTTAATAAATATATTAACAATAGCTTATGTTAATGAAATCAATTGAGTCAAGTTAAATGATGCAACAATTCCGTAAAGAAAGTAGATACAATTCACAATAATATGAAAAGCCCCTATGTTGTTATTAGTGTACAAAAAGCACATACTCTAAGAATAGAACATGGTGTATAATTATAAGGACCACACCACGGATATTGTGCTCTAAGAATAGAGCATATTGTATAATTGTAAGGACTACATCAAGGAAATTGTTTTGTATGATACAAGACAGAATATGCTTAGTGTAAATGTAGAAATAAAAAATAATAGCCTTATTTAATTACTTAATAATAAAGGCTTAGTGAACCCAAAGATTTGATGCCGAAACAATCGCTGGCTACACTATCCAACCCATTAATGCCCACCCCAACCAAAATCTCAGTCTATGCAATCCTCCCACCTATGCTTCAGTTTACCCCTCAGACGAACAGTATAGACGGTCGGTTCAGTGTTTATTAATGTAATTAATTTCAAAATTCTTTCATACTTTGCATTTACAAATGATTGTTACAGGATGTTTAAAAATGATCCCCCACCAAAATTAATTTTATTACAGATCCATTATTTTTATTTCCTTTTCAAAGTATCACTTTACATCTAAAAGGACCACTACAAGAAATAATACATTAATGAACTATTTTTTATTATGGGCACAAAAATAGAGTATGACATAATGTTTTTTCCTGATTCATTCCTTAGAAGCATCTCTGCGGAATTTCTTAAACGAGGACTAATGATTTGTATGAAGCAAAATCACTTTATGCATATGCTGTTTGATAAAGTAAGAAAAATTTATTGGCTGTTCCAGAATTTATTCCTTCCATATCTAAGTATGCAAATCCTGTTTTATTTATTTGGATGACCTAGCAGGCATGTAGTGGTGCCACTACTGCCAAATGGTGCCTAATTTATGAACTTATTATTCTTCGTTTAAGCTTGTTCAGTAAGCAGTAACCTTGTCTTCAAAAAATAAAGTAAAAAAAACAAAACATTTAAGTAATAGTTTTCTAATTTAATATATTTTTACTAACTGTATGAGAGTGGTTAATTTTGATAACAACGGAACATTAAATGTTCCCTTTACTGCCTATCCGAGAGTAAAGGGATCATTTGAAGTTGTGCCATATAAGTAATTGTAGAATATTATAAAAAATAATGAAATAGTAAATTATTCAAAGTAATGCGATTATTTTTGGATTAGTCGTCATTTTATTTCATAAAAAATAGGTTCATATCTCATGAAACATAGTTAATAGAAAAGTAGAGTCCATTCACTATATAGCCTATATCTGAGGATTTAATATTGACATCTACCAATAATATTAAGGATTGTATTGTTTTGGCTGCTTTGAAAAAGGCTTCGTTTTGCACATTGGAATCGCTATATTTGAAAATAATCTTTAAAAAATAATATCTATTTCTGACTTATTTATTGAAGAAATTCATCACTCTCTCTTCCTAGAAACTTAATTTTGAATGACAGCTAAAACCAGCCTTAATTTCCTGGGTAATTAACTGTACCAGCTCTAGGAAACCAGTTTTATATAGTAGCCTGTAAATAGTATTCATTTTATTCATCTATTGATTTTGTAAATTTTCTTCTTTTGTTTACAAAATTGATTTAGCTTATTTTATTTTTATTGGAAGAAGATAGTTAACCGTATGAAGTAGATTGGAGGAAGATAGTCCGGGTGGCGGTCAATAAAGATATCAAAATAGTAACAAAAAAACTATTTATTGTTAACCAATGATTCAGTTGACAGCAGAACTTCATTCTTATCAGCCCTGCAAAGTGGGGTGAAACGTTGGTTAACAATAAATAGTTTTTTGTTACTATTTTGATACCTTTATTGACGCCACCCGGACTATCTTCCTCCAATTTAATTTATTTTTGTATAAAATTCCTTTTTATTTTACTTTTTCCATTATTTTATTCTGTCTTTTCTTTATTTTATGTGTATGTGTTCTATTGTTAGCTTAGCAAAATAAATGTTTATATCCGAGCCAGCTTGTTTTTTTTCTTTCTTTTAAAGCTTTCCTTCAAAAAGACTTCCTCCATTAAGGTGGCTTTAACAGAAGGGGAAAGGAAGATGGTGGACAAGAAGAGATCCAGGAAATCTCTTATACACCAGTTTAACTGATCTTTATTTCTGACTCAAACTTCAAAACCTTCAAATCTTCACAAATAAAAGTAAAATTTTTGTAGTTGTATCATCCCAACTTCAAAACTCAATTGTCTAAATTTAGCTAACTCTTCCAACCAATATTGTAACGTCTATCGATATTTTATATTTGTGAATCTACAGAAGAGAATTTCATTGTTTGTAATTTTACTCCTTTTCTTCCTATTACACGCTTTCTTAAGTGAGCTATTGTTTATGAATATATGTTTATCTAATTAGAGTATGTAAGTTTTAAACTTCAAATTCTCATTTTCGCGCATCTGTCATTCTCGTTACTGCAAGTGTCACGGTTAGGCGCCGACCTTAGATGGATTAACGAATGTTTCTGAAAGCTAACGAAAATGACCGATATCTAGACCATACTTTACAATTAAGAAAGAATTGCATTGATATGCCAATCAAAATAAGGATTGAATTTTTATGTTGATATTTTTGAACTGGGGTTATTTGACGTTATACACAAATATCATACAATGGTATTTTCTCTTTAGATTTCTTCATAATTTTAAATTATGGAATTACTTTAGTGAGTCTTGTGAACAATCTGTTCTAGTAAATAATTAATTGGAACAATTTCAATTATTTTAAAAACATTCTTAATAAAACTAATAAGATTCTTATTTTTTTAGGAAGGTAAAGATAATTTTTTTATTTTGTGAAAAATAAACATTTTCTTCAAAACCACCAAGATAACCCTATTTGTACATTAGCATTGTGATTAATTCCTCTAACTTAATTTTATTACAATTAAACCGTTAAATGCTCTTAAGCAGCTGTTTCCAACTCATAAGTGCTTAGAACCATATAATTAAAGTGACACTTTATATGGTAAGTATAAACTAGTCTTCTTAAAATAAAAATTATTATTAAAAAGATGAATTTATCAATCTCAATCTTGGATAATTTTTAAAATCATATTTCTATCTTACAATTGGTGGGATGAAACAGATAGATTTCATTGCAATTGGTATCATCTTGAATTATACATTATAGTTCTAAGTATTAACAATAATAAACAGAATAACTGTTAATAAATATATTTAAATAAAGGTCAAATTATAAATTAAAGAAACACGCTTTCTTGTTATTGATTAAATAAATTCTTGAAAAAATTTTTTGTATTTATCTTATCAATAATTAGTTAGAATAATAAAAATCTCTCTATGTATGGTTTGGAGGGGATCAGTTCTTCCGAATCCTGCTTCGAAAATCTTTTACTAGTCACTACATTGTACTGATACCAAGAATGTAGGCTAGGGTCACTAATATTTTTCCTGTAAAATCTTTTAACTTTCTCTGCTTCAGGCGTCTCGTGTATATCGTAGGGATATGTTTCGTTCGATACTTGCCCTGAATGACGATCAAATGCTTTTGTCAGCGATGCACGATCTTTAAAACATGACTTAAAGGTGTAGGCATTTGTATTATTAAATAACACATTATTTATAATCTTTTCTCTGTAGCAATTAGGGACTACTTCTTTGTCCCAAGATGTATCGATCACGGTTTCTTCTTCAAAAGTACTAGAAATGCTGTTTATTTCATCAAAATCTATCTCATTTTCAACTTTATATTGATTCAGCATTTCCTGTAAAATATATTTACTATCATTTTTTTGTTAACTTATTATTTATTTTCTTAACATTACTTTTTTAAATTTTATTCTAATCATTGATCTCTCAAGATTTGTAATATGTAACACTCTAGTAATTGCTGATGCTACATTTCAACTTAACACTTATGTATTTTAACTATAAAATAATTCTAATTGTAAAATACATGTTTCTTTTTTTCGCCTGTTTATGAACAAATTCTTACTTTTCCAACATTTTAATAATCATAAGAAATTTAAAGTTTTTTCCACCCCGGGCGCCACTTTTTTAGAATTTCACAATAAATAATATCTTGTAAAAATTTGAGCCATTTCATTTCATGACTTTTTTCTTTGTAAGCTGTATAATAAACGATAAGTATGATTGTTCTTGCCCAAAGGTTTTTTAGAAGTGCTGTACATTTTTGTCTTTTAAATTAAAATACTAGGGGGTGGTAAAATTTCCTCCACTTCGTGTGGCAGAAACCCACGCTACGCTACTGCAGCACTCTGAAGGTATTAATTCGATAATTAATTCCATAGTTAATTATTAATTCAATGATTAATTTCATAGTTAATTATTAATTCAGGGCACTCCTATTATTATGTTTATAAATGAAGTAGAGAGTCATTGTAAGAATTGTACATAAAGACAATATTATTTTAATAATTGAAGCGATAAAATGGGTAAACAAATTAATCATTAAAAAAGAAATTTACGAGAATAGCTAAAATTTGCTCAAAAAATCATAAAAGAAAATTTTATTTAACCATTCTGCCGACTAGTTTACAATTTTTTTTCGTACCATTGGTCATATTTATTTATTTTTAAGGGAAGCTGAATTTTTAGGACCAACTAAATTTATCACTATTAAAATTGTCTGTTGGAAACTCAGCAAAATAGTTAAATCAAGATGTGAAAAATCTGCTGTTATATCGTGGCCCTGTCGCTGTAAAGTTGTTAAAACACTGTCACCAATCCAAAAATTATTCAAAGTGCGGGGGATGGATCATTCTTATATTAAAATAAACAGATAAGAATAATACATCAAAAATGAAGTTTGTTAAAATTTTATTTTTAATTAGTAATGAATCCTAACACATTTTAAAATTTTAAATATAAAGCTATTCAAGGTAATTAGAAGCTCATCTAAAAAAAAGTTAGAATGAAGTTTCTAAAACACTGTTTTAACTCTAAAATGTATTTTAAATCACTGCATGAAAAAATCAGAATGTTTTTTTTGTAGAATTCTTTATGAATTAGATGAGTCTAAAACACAATGAAAATTAACTGAAAATTCAGCTAGTTAATTCCAAATCTGCAAATTGCGCTTCCCGAAATAAAGAAAAATTTGAGTTGTAACAGTGTGATTGCCGATATGATAATTTAAATTTAATCACTAAGAACAATAGTAGCAAAGGAAAAATTAATTAATAATAACAATAATTGTGTCATTATTAATAATAACGATAAGCTGTAAAAATAATTATATTAAAAGTATTTGTTGCAAGTTCTATATCAAGCTCGGAGTTATCACAACTATCACATCATGATTCAGGAGCCATATGAAACAAAGATACTCATTACAGTCCAAAAGGGATTCGAGAGGATTATAGTAAACCGAAAATTCACCAAGACTGAGTTGTTGAAATTTGACCAAATTCGTATTCATCTTGGACCAATATAAATAGACGAATATTTGTGTCCAATGTTTACTGCAATATTTGACATGTAAACACTCGGCAGTCATTTCCAATAATATTTCGGCCACATCACTCTTCCGCTACTGATTTTGGATCATGCTAGGTCAGGTGGGACACCAGGGTTATCATACTTTGATTGGCGGATAAAATACCACTTAAACAGCAATTCAAGTACTCTTGTTTACCAGATTTATATCGGCCCTTGGAACGGATTATAATTTTAAAATATTTAAACTTGTATAATGCTGATACAAAAAAAAAAAGTACAGCTAACATGGGTCATTAATGTTATTAAGTAAATATTTGGAAAGAATATACCCTGAATAAGATGAGGGTAGTGTTGTCCTTGAGGTACAATAATTACCGTTATGGTCTCTCCCAAGTGTTTTACAACTTTTCTAACAAAGTTGTAGAGGGGGGAGTGAGATAAATCAAGGAGACCTTCTATTTCACACATTTGTGCAGAATAATAGACCACACATTTCCTGAAATGTCGTTGAGATAACTCCTATGAAAGGGGGAGTATAGTTTCGATGAATAACATGAAACCCAGATCCTTTCAGACAGCGGCTGGAAGAAAATTAGTTTTGATTTCTCTCCTTTTCATTATATTATAAATTGAGAAAATCTGGTTGGGAAATATATTTTGATGAAGTATCATTATTAAATAATTAGCTTTATTACTTCATTAATATAGATGTTTGTAGAGAACGATTGTTGGTATCGGCAACGAATCTTTGGGTTTACTCAGGAATTAATATTATGAAAGATAGATATTTCTGGCTATTGATAATTTTCTATTCTAAAGCTATAAGAAATGTCTGACAATACGTGCTGTGTTTAAGAGAACTGACTGTTGAGCCCCTCGTATAACTTCAATAGATAATTTTAAACAATTCGTGCCTGCCACTGTTGATTTAGGTATCAGCACCAATGGTGGATATTATGACTGGAGTGGTGGTAACACTTTCCAAATGATATAATTCCTTCAATTCTATAGCCAGTTCCTGGTATTTCCTGAATTTTTTACCCAAAGTGGTGTTCATATAATTATCGTTAGGGCTCCTGAAATCGTTAAGTTCTGCTTATTTTGCTCTTTCATCTATAAGGAGGATATCTGACCTTATGTCGCGCAATATGGTGCGTGATAATTGATTCATCCAATAAGTGTAATCTTATCATCTTGTAAGTTGTGTTTCACCGCCAGGATCTGATTGCAAACTTTTGACCACATACATTGCTGTGCCTCTGGCGAAATTCGGTACCAGCTAACACTCCACATCCACCACTGATATTAGTTTGATTCCAGGGTACTGAACATAATCAACATTTATCCGGTGTTGTTGCGTCCTTTAGAACATGTCTTCTAAATTATCTGGTGGCAATAACCTGATCTAGAATGGCGATCAAAATCCCTTCTGTATCGGAGAATAATCTATGTTAATATAATAATAGTGTAATAATGATATGTTAATATTATAATAATATAACATTCTATGTTCCTTCTGGCGAATATATAGCATGAAGAGTGCATAGAAAGATCAAAGTGAAGCCGAAGGAAGTCAATAGGAAAATCTAGTATTGATCTCCAGCATGCGGCCTGATGATTTATTGTAAGGCAGAAAGAACCTAGCAAAGAAAAAAGAAGTATCATAAAGGAATATGGATAAAGATGTCTTACAACAGCTACATAGAAGTCCCTCATTGTAGTTAGATGACCTCCAAATGTCCTGTCGATTCCTTACACTAATGTTAGTCACACATTATTTTCGGTCTGCTCAATGACGGTATTAACAATAACGAAGCTCAGTAATTGTCTGCCTGGAGAAAAATTTCCAGTAATCTCTATTGCTCCATGAAGTGGTATAACCTCTTGAAAATTAAGTTCAAATGCTACTTTTGTACTTTGAAATTTTTTCAAAGATTTATTATAAGGTTATAACAGTTTTATGAGGTTAATAATTGAGATAAAATATCTTGATTGTTAGTTTTAAGAGGGGTTATGTTTATTTATTTTTTTTACTTAATGTCTTATATTGAAGTTTATCTACCTTTATTTAAAATTATTAGTTCATGCTTATAATAAATATAATGCATAATTAATGTTAAATTAACGTCTTGTATTAATTTTATTACCATTATAACATATATCGATTGTTAAACTTCCACTTTTATCCTTTCACTATACCATACACTGTCTTAATTTACCCTGTTCCATTATTAACTACATAGTTTTGTTTTTTACCGTACAATTGCGTACACTTTTGTTTCTGAGATCTCAATAACGTTTTTTTTTTTTTGACATTCTTTCGTGTATTTCGTGGAAATTGGCTTCGTTATTCTTTGTTTTAATATGATGATATAACTTTCAAAATGATATACTAATAATTTTCATAAATAATGAAAATCAGGACCAAATTCCTAAAATTAAGTTTGGTGATGTCGGTACACCTTGGTACTTAACTAATTTATTTTATTATAAATAACGAAAATACTATAAAAAGAAGGGGGTATTAATTGCCATAGTCATGAGAATTGCATTAGTATTAACATAGTGGATGATTTATGAAATTTCAAGTGCCATCAGCTAATGCGGTTTCCCCTTATGATTGCAGCAGCATCATAAAAAGTTACATAAAATATGCGATATTAAGGAATCTTAATTTTTACCTCTTAATCAATTCACAAGACATCATCTAAATCTATTAATAGGAAATTTAAGCTTAGAACTTACCTCGTTTAGAAAGAAAACTTAATAACCCTAAATACTCTCCCAAGTATCTAAAGTCCGTTCGACTTGTTGCTATTCCACGCTCATGCTTACAAATATTGATTTTTTTTTTTCACTTCTTAACACTTATCAATATTTGACCGAACGACAAAGTTTACAACTAAAGGTAGGTTAACCTTTCTAACATAAATAAATAAAAAGTCACCAGTTTGACCATTCGAAATCTAACTAATGTTATATTTTTCCTGGACACGTGCTATATTTGAGATTTATACCGAAAAAGGCCTGGGTTTATGTGCCTTCACCGAAGGAAACTCTCTTTCTTATTAAAAAAAATTCTGAATTTTTCTAAATTGGCATTTATCGATTTATTTTACTCCTAGTTCACCCTATTGAAAATTATAAAATATTAAAGCAGTGATTACTGAAAATATGAATTGTAAACTAGATTGTAGGATAAAAGAAAATATTATAATGTAACAGCAATCATAAGACCCTAATGACACTCGGTCTTGATATAGATTTAAAATGATCATTAAGACACTCTAGGAAGTTGAAGGCACTTCTGTAAGTTTTCAAAGTATTATGGTTGTACCTTCTAAAAAAGTTCTACGTTTTGGGATAAAATTGATGAACGTGAATGGTAACTTATCTGATATAATAGGTAACTTATCTGACTAGTTCGCTATGGAAAATGCGTTATTGGTTGGAAATCGATATGGAACCAAAGTCTATAACCACTGAACATTTCTCTAAAATGGAACTAACGGCAATAGGTCTTTTGTCCTTTATATGAATGTGTCTACCCACTTCCCACATTGTCTAGGATCAGTAGGTCATCTGTGGGATAACCACCTATTAGTCAGTAGTCATCTCCTTTTCAATCTGACAGCCCTGAGGAAGCCGTGTGAAGTGGGACGAAACGTTAAGAATAAATAGTTTTATTTTACTACTTTGAAAACTTTATTAACCGCCACTCGAACTATTTTCTTACAAAAAAAAAAAAAGATTCGATTAAAGGCACAAAACCAAATTTATTTCTTGATGTCTAAAATGTAAAATTTGATTTAAAATTTTCGATTCTAAAGCCAAAAATATTTTTTGATTTACTGCATGAATACAAATAATTTATACTATAAAAAAAATGCTGGTGAAATTAATCCTTGCTGGTTTCAGAAAAGGTGTTTTTATATTATTTACAATATTATCCCCGTACTATTTTTCAAAATGAGCTTTTCAGTTGACAAATTCCATTTTTAACAGTAATAATAATATTTATCGTTACAAAATTTTAATATTTTTTATTTCAAAAATATGAAAAAATACGAAGATATAACTGCTAAATTAAATAACCATTTATTTAATACTTAATTGTTATTGAACTTCAATGTTGAAAATTCTGAGATTGATTTTATAGAGATGGTCATCCTATTAACGAAAAGCGTAAAAAAAAGGTAAAGGGAAATAAAAAAAGTAATTATTTAAAAACTATATCGACATGGCAACGTATCAGGCTGGCATGCGCCCAGTAGTCAAAATCCTGTAAAAAACAGATCTTTTATTTACGCCGTTTTCGTCATTCCACACTACTTTCTTCAACGTTATATGTTAAATATTATTTTTCCTAAATTTTGCAGCTTTCCAACGATATATAATACGTCTATATCACTACTCTTATTTTCGTAAATGTGTTTTCAACCTGTAAACAAATATTTTTCTTCTTTTCTCCTTAAGTTAATTACTTCCTTAGTCTATATTTACCCGTTTATTACTACTAATTAAAATGTGAATTGTTGCTTATTTTAAATTAACAAAACAATAAGTACTTAAGAAGAAAGTCAAGAAAATTGGGTACAATTCATGTACACTGTATGAAGTGAACAATCATTAGTAATCATTGAAATCGTAATTAGTAAAAAAAAAAATACTATAATTGGAGCTCCCTGGGAACGTTTCTCTTGAACAACTCGAAAATGCCCAGCAAGGGTACACTGAGATTAAGGATTTATTGTTTTAAATAATACTTGAGTTGTATGTAAAGTATATTGTTCTTGGCTTCCTACCTTCTTCTTCTTTCTCTTCCTCCTTAGTGCCTTTCAGCGTGGAGGAGCCTCTAACACTTGGTCCACGGCAAGCATCTTCATCTGAGCCAGCGTTTTTCCTCTTTCTAGACCTACTCGTTGGATATGCTCCATGTAGCTCCTTCTAGGTCTCCCTCGTGGTCTCCAACCTAGCCTCCATTCATTTTCTTGGCACTCTGTCTTCCCCCATTTTACAGACGTGTCCATACTATCGGGGCCGTCGGTGTTCAATCGCTGATATTACTGAGAGGATCTGAAGTTCTTCTCTTGTTCTTTCATTCCTTATCCTATCTCTCCTAGTTTTGCCCAATATTCTTCGCAACAATCGCATTTCAGCAGCCGTAATCCTGCTCATGTGCTTGTCTTGGGTCACCCAACTTTCACTGCCATATAATAGTGTTGGAAGATATATTGCTTTAAAGATATGGAGCTAGATTTCCTTACCTTACCTCCCTCTTTCCCACAATAGTATTGCATATCTGGTAGTAAATACTATTTGCTTTGTTTATCCTATTGGACACTTCTTGGTCTATTTTGCCAGATTTATTGAAAATTGTTCCAAGGTAGGTATAGAAATCCAATGTTTCCAATACTTCATCATTACTATTTGTACATGATGGATACCCACGTCCGCTTCATCTCTGGCAACATTCATAACCTTGCTCTTACGGCTGTTAATACTCATTCCTTTGCGGGCGAGTTCCTCTTGCCATTCAATAATGGCTTGTTGCAATTTTTCCTTAGTGTCTGTCACCTGCGATATTGTCTGCATATAGAAACGACTGTATTTGTACCGTGCTCATGTTCCACATACCGACTACAGTTCTCCTTCTGCATATTTTGTAGATTTCATCCACAAAATGACTTCCTACCTTCTTAGTCTTAAGAACCTGTCGCCCGGAACAGGTGTATCAAAATTCGATCCTGATGTTTATTGTTCATAGGTATTTTAATAGAAAAACATAATTAGGTAATCTTTTTTTTTTTTAATATTTTCCTGTAGGTTGATGAATAATGAAATTTTGTAAAAAAGATGAGGTTTTAGATAATAATATAGAATTTCACAAGAACTGATAATTTACGAATTCAACTTCCTTCTCAGTTAGTGTTGAAGAAAGCTATAGTTTTGCAGCACAGTTCTAGAGAAAAAAATCAACTTATCTTTAAAATAATACGTCCTGGGAGTGACAGTTGGCAAAAATACTCCAATGACCAAGACTCTTGTAACAGGAACAAATATAAACTGACAGACATGAGGCAGGCACATAGCATTTGGTGGCCACTTTGATGCAGAATTACTCCAACACTTTGAATGAGATGAAATCCCTTTTCTATGATCTTTGGAGGGGTTAAACAATATTTTTTTGTCGTGGTTAAGAAATAGGTTAAGAGTTCACAGTGCTCTGCAATGTACTGAGAGGATTCGATTTGTAAGTTGAATCATTTAAAAACAAAAGCTTATTTTAGGTCTGTAAACTGTCACATTAAGGGCCCAGAAAGAACCCCACTAGTAAACCTAGAGAGTGAGGAACTTTCTAACCGGCTCAATCGTATGCCTCAAAACATGTTTTACAGCCTTAATTTTTTTTTTTTTACTAGTAGAGTTGTTTTATTTTTCCACACTTCTGTGGTTTGAACAGTACCGTAATTTTAAAATCACCCTTGTACTCGGAAATTGGGTATTTTTATTGGAAATTTGAATAGTTTGTGAAAGAGCTAAAATTCCAGTCGACTATAAATAACTTAATTCTACGACTTGTTTATTATTAAGTTACTATTTTGGTACTTAAAGCTATAGAACTACGAGCTGTACAATTCGTACAATTCGTACAAAGCTCAAGGGGTTTAAATTTTTGCACTTACAAATCTGGATTTTTAGAGCTACTGTAGAACTCACTGATATGAGATTTCATTTATTTATTGTGATAAATGTTTCTTTGAGCCTTTAGTTAGTTTGTAGTTAATTAGTTAAATGTCGTTTATTAGGATGCCAATTATGACTTGCTGGCTAATCTTATTGATGATGCTCATTACGATATTTAGATATAATCCAGTTTTCCAGAATGCTAATTAAAAACCTTCTCTTGTATTTCAGTTAGCACACGCGCATTCTTGCTTCTAGACAATATGAATATTCCATTAAAATGGGTCGTATTCTACATTTTCCAGTAAATTATTTGAGTATTTAAATAAATTTCGTTGAATGACAGTATTTAAGAGAACTATAATACTATTATATTATAAATAAATTATTTAGGTGGTATTAAATATACATGAGCCATTTTTCACCGTTATTTTTTTCGCCGTTTCTTCCCGTTCTCCAAATCTTTCTTTTTGTTCCTTCAAAGTTTCGTCCTCGATCTCCTTAATATCGATCTCAGTAGGATCTAAAAACAGATTAGTTAAAAAAAATTTTTTTTTTAGTTATTGCTAGTTATAAATGATTTTCACGTACTAGCTTCTTCATTGGGACATGTAATGTCCGTTTCTACACTTGATTTGCAATTTTCGTTTGACTGTTCATCAGTACAGTTATTTTCATATTGCTCACTTTCCATTGGTACCTCCATGGTATCTCTCACCTCTTCACAGTTCACAGGTTTTTGACTCTCTTTACAGTCATTAATTTCATTACTTCCTATACTTAACTTTTCAATGAGCATATCTATTTGCTCCAATTTTACCTCGCAAGGTTCAATTTTGACATTATTGATGATTTGTGTTGTCGATTGATCAACTGCAGAAAGGTCTCCCTCAACGCTATAATACGAATTTCTTTTTTTTATTCTTAAACTTCTTCTAGGAGTTAGGCCAGAATAGATTTTAGTACTACTTTTAACCTTTACCTAAAACGGGAAAAATTTCTGAAGGGAAATAATTGTATAGGCATACAGTTGAGGCAATCTTAAGGATTAAATTTTCTCTAGAGATTAAAAGATTTTCGTTAAATTTAATTAATATTATTTCATAAAATTAATATATGAATTAGATGGAAGTTATCAAAGACAAATTATTCCTCTATTATCATATTAAAAAAGAAGCTCTGAATAATGTTCACTAAGCATTTCTATAAGAAGGATAAGTATGTTTACAAATGTACCTGCCTATTAGGTTCTGGATGAAACTGATGTGTCATGTAGTTCCAAGAAACACTATCTATGACAGTATGGCCACTGATAGCACAAGAGCCCAAGAGGAGAAAAAAGTCAGTTATTTCACTCCAATTTTTGATTACTTTAATGAAAACTATGTATAATTACTAGTCAAAACTGACGAATCTGCCAAGTACAGGTAGAGGGAATAAAAAATGCTGCCTTTTTCAAAACGTTAAAAATAATTAATTTTTCATTTGGACCTCTATTTCTTTAAAACTACCAATAAAACTAGAAAATCTAAGAGAAAATCATTTAAAATAGAGTAAATCTGATAAACTGTAACCCCTAATAGAGCTATTTACGTTCAACATTTCTTCAGATATAGCTTTTTAAATAGCAATATTTCATAAAAATGTTGTGCAGAAGGTACTGAATGATTAGTAGTTAGTGAATTTATTTTGAAAAATCTATATCTCAAAAACCATTTGACGTATAGATGCCTATTAGCACTCTAATTAACCTTAGTTGAACGTACCATAAAGTAGTTTATGACCTTTACCTTCGTAGGAATAACATTTTCATGATATTTCCTAAAATAAATTGATTTATAGTTGTTCGGATAATAAGTTTGAGTTTTGAAAAACTTTATTTCAGAAAACATAGGACCTACAGATGTCTGTCAGCATCCAAATTAAAGATAATTAAATTTACTATAATATAGTTTATAACGTTTATCTTTGTAGGCGTAGCAGTTTTTATTATATTTGACAAAATATATTCACAAAATGTTTATTTCTAGTTGTTCGTATAAAATGTTTGATTTTTGATAAAAATATATCTCTAGATCCATAAGACGCACATATGTCTGCCAGCACTCAAAATAAAGGAAATTTAACTTACCATATAGTAGTTTATTACACTTATCTTCGTAGGGGTAGTAGTTTTTATGATATTTGCATATGAATATAAATTTGGCAAATGAAAATTTGTCTGAACCTAAAATAAATCAATTTATTTTAGCAAATATCATGAAAATTACTACTCTACCGACGACAAAGGTCATAAACCACTTCATAGCCCATTAAACTAGCTTTAGTTTGAGTGCTAGCAGACAGACGTCTGCACGTCAAATGGAGGTATAGATTTTTTAAAATAAACTCACTAACTACTGATCATTCAGTACGTTCTATACAACATATTTATGAAATATAGCTTTTTAAAAAGCTATATCTGAAGAAATATTGAACGTAAATAGCTCTATTAGGGGTTACAGTTTATCAGATTTACTGTACTTTAAATGATGTTCTCTTAACTTTTCTAGTTTTATTGGTAGTTTTAAAGAAATAGAGGTCCGAATGAAAAATTAATTATTTTTAACGTTTTGAAAAAGGCAGCATTTTTTATTCCCTCTACCTGTACTTGGCAGATTCATCAATTTTAACTAGTAATCATACACAGTTTCCATTAAAGTAATCGAAAATAGGGGTGAAATAACTGACTTTTTTCTCCTCTTGGGTTCTTGTATATCCATTGCATCTCAAAAGATCGGACCCATTATAGTTTTAGTTGTATTTCTTGTCAAAAATGCTATGTCATCTATTGTCGATCCTAATTGTTTCCAATAATTACGTGTCGAAAAATCCTTGATTAATTTGTGAGAAATAGTATTTAACCTTAGGAGTGCATTCTGAGGTCCCCACGAATCACATAGAGAGAGAAATACTTTATTTATCTATGCTGCCTAAATACATCAGGTTGCTATCTCACACAGCATACTTATCAATCCGTAATCGGACATATATAAATTACACATACATGGTATAATAAAAAAAAAAGATATAATAAACAATTTTTCCCCCTACAGTTTCCTTTTACATTCAATTTCGGTCTGTACAACAAATACAAATGTTTCAATTCATTCCTATTTTTCCTTCTCATTTTTGCTCCTCCAATTTCACCCTTTCACAATATTTTAATTCACCCGATCAACAAATTCGCTCTCCGGAATTCACCCTCCTAGATCCTCTTCAGTGACCCGCTAAAAAAATCAATATTAGACGGTAATGTGAGATCAGACCATCATAAAAAAAATTTTGAATTAAAAAAAAAAAATGGTGTGGTAATATTGGCACATTGTAAATAAAGTTGGTAGTCTTGCTGACATAAGATAAGTCAAGATGATTTTTAACAAAGCCTTAGTGAAACTAATGCCATTCTATGGTTCAGAAACGTAGTGTCTGACAGCAAAAGGTGCAAATCAAGTCTCAAAGTTTTTTTAGGGAATACTTGTGAGGCGAATATATGGCAGCGGTAATGAAGAAGATGTATGTATCAAAACAGAGAGAACTATACTCAGCGGCTGTTAATTTGAAATTTAAGATATTTATGAACCAGCATAACTAACTATGGTTAACAAATAATAATATTTAACAGAATTTGCAAATAAAATCATATGTATCATTAGACCACCAATTGAAGGATCTCCTGTCAGAAATGTAGGAAGGAATTTTTTATTTACCAATTGTGTTGTGTTTGTTCAAGGCCCGTTAATGTTGAGAATTTTTTTTTCTTCTCATTAGTAGCTGATAAATATTTTCTGTTCAATTTTTAGTGGACATTTTTATTTGACCGCATAACTCGGAAAAAACTAGTAAGTCTAGACTGTCGTTTTCTCACCCTATGTTCCTTCCTTCCACTTAAAGAATACAGATCTGTTCGAAGTAGTGATGCATGTTTTTTGAATTACAGACCACGTCTTTCAAGAGATGGAATTTCCTCGAGTAAATAAAATAATAACACTGTCTGAATGGAACTAATTTTTTTTCTATATTATCAATTTTAAAACAATTTTGATCCTTTTTTTGCTCAACTTTTATTCTTTTCTCCAACGTTTCGGCCCTCAGGCCATTCTCAAGGATACCACCTTCAATATTGATGTCATTTCTTTTTTAAATCTTAAAATTGCAGGCTAATTGCCCTTGTGACATATAAATTTTTTTTTAAAATTTATATCTTAGATTTAAAACTTTTTTACAAAACACTTTCCTTCCTTCACTTATATTTACAACTTAAAAACAGAACCTACCTTCAATGTCACAAGGGCAATTAGCCTTCAATTTTAAGATTTAAAAAAAGAAATGACATCAATATTGAAGGTGGTATCCTTGAGAATGGCTTGAGGGCCGAAACGTTGGAGAAATTTTAAAGAATAAAAGTTGAGAGGAATAAAAAGGATCAAAATTGTTTTAAATTGATAATTAACTAAACCACTCTCAAACAAGCATATGTAAAAAATAATTAATCAATTTTTTTTTCTTTAATGTGAAAGCAATTGTATTTTGGTTCAAATAGTGTATCTCGACATCACAGCGAATATTTTATTTCAAACTTTATTTTGAAGAAATTTGGTGCAACAATAAAATTAAAGATTTTTTAAAAACTACATTAAGTATATACGGGATATTTTGAGGAGTTGAAAATTTAATTTTCGATTTTTTAAATCCTTTAGAAATGAACAATTTTTCAAACTATTTAGCACCACGATATTCGAAATACATGCCTAAAATCTTTCCGATCATTGTCATACTAAGAACTAACTTGACGGATTAGACTTAACGAACCTCTGCGTTATCAAGTAAGTTGGTTTGGTTTAAATATTAAAAAAGTACTACGTGAAAAATATTTTGGTTATGTAATCGGCAGACTTTCAAGTGCATGTGCTCATTCAATTTCAAATGTGTTTATGATTTACACGGCTCAATTTTTTGTGTTTTTGAAAATAGTTTAATTCGTAATACATTGGAAATAGGCCATCACACTTTATTTATTTTTTTACTATCCTGTCAATTCTGGAATACGGAGTGGTTTTCATAACCCATTCTAACCAGGGTGGGAAAGTCGAGTTTTCATTTTATGGGGCCGCCTCGAGTCGATAATTACCGATCGTTTAGAGTCAACTACAAAACAGACCTACTAAATAGCATATTGAAATGGGATCCTTATGATGGTAATATCCAAAAATTCATACCGGATTAATTATTGAACAACTGACCCGAGTAAAATTAATAGATACTTGGGTTTTATCGGGATATTACTTCAGAAAAATTTGAAACTGTGTTACCAAATGTTACATCGGAAATTAGTAGGAGAGATGTTGGGAATAAAATAAATAAATCCGATTTTATTTATAAAGGTCAGTCTGAGCGATCTCATATTGTACAAATTACAGGCAGTTCTGATATTATTATATATATTTCTTAATTACTTTAAAGAAGTATTTTGATGAAGATGGGTAATGAGAAAAAGTAAATGCGCAAATCAGTGATTCATCATATTAATACAATGAAATTCCGTTTTATTCATTTTTTTACTCACACAATAAAAATAGCTCTTTTAATAAAGGGAACTAATTTATATACGCTACTTTATGGTGCATTTAACGCGCTTCGAATTGAGCTCAAATAGAATCCTTCACGTTCAATATTTTCCGAGATATTTTTTTTCAAAGAAGATTATTAACGCATTATCACATTATTTGGCGCAATATGAGTAATATTAGATATGTTTATTCGTACAGCACAACTTATTAACATTTTTGCAGGATTTTGGCATTTTCCAACATACTTTAAAAATGAGTTATTTTTAGGGGAAATGAGAATTATCTCAGGAACTATTTAACGTATAGATGTCTATTAGGAATTAATTTAAGACTGGTTAAATACACTACAAAGAAATTTATAATAATCATCTCTGTTAGAGTAGTAATTTCCATGATATTTACTAAAATAAATTCATACAGTGTTAATTTCTCGTTGTTAACTAAAAATACTGAAGTAAGAAAAATTGTATTTAGGAAAATATTGAACGCAAAGAGTTCTATCAGGGCTCAATTCAAAACTAGTTAAATACAATATAAAGTAGTTCAAAATGATCATTTTCTTAAGAATAGTATTTTTCATGATACTTGTCGAAATACGTTCACAAGATGGTTATTTCTCTTTTTTTGGAGAAAATAATATTGGTTTTAGAAAAACAGTATCTCAGAAAATATTGAACGTAAAGAACTCCACACGGGCTCAACTTGAAACTCATTGAGTGAACTATAATGTATTTTCTGATAACATAAAAAATATTTTGAAAAATCTATTTTTACTATTAAAAACTATTTTTACTATTTGTTATACGCTTATAATAATATAATAAGATGATTATTTAGTAACCTTTTGTACTTAGTCCATAAATTTACTGTGGTTAATATAAACAGCATTCAAAAACGAGTTGTGATGATCAAAATTGAAACCACTCCAAAGCTTATGTAAAAAACATTTATGGATCCTTATATCAGGGGCCCTTAAATTTTGAGGCATTTAAAGTTAATTTTCTATGACTATATACACACAGAATTATTCCACATCAACATATGTACTATTTAATGTTATACTCATGTTTGAAAACTGAGCTCTTTACAGGTTATTACATAATATTTTAAAATTTTCTGTTTATTGAAAAACTTGCAGTTTACTATATTTCCATTCAAACACTATAATATATATAAATATATTCTATATTTCCATTTAGATACTGTTTAAGTAACAACGCCTAAAATCTCAGACTTTTTACGACCAAAAAGTGATCCGAAAGTCTTTATTTAGATATATATTTTTTATTGTATTTTTTTTTTTTAAAACGTGTAGAATATGGATAACAGATTTTTTATAAGTGAAAATTGATGTGAATTTAATTATTACCTAAGTTTTAGAAAATAAATGAATACTCGCAAATATGTGCAACTAACTTTTTACATCTATAACATTTAAGAAATTATTTTTGTACATCTGTTAAAAAAACAAAAATTTGGTAAGTGTTAATTTTTTGTCAAACTGATAGGTTTATTTCTCGATTTACCTTAAGGAATAGGCTATCTCATCTTTCAAAAGAATTGAGGAATTAACGATTAGATCTGATGTTTACGTATTAATTAGACATTTTTATAGCTCTAATAAATAATCATAAAATAATGAGTTCATACCTTTCGTTTCCTTGGCAACTTATTTTTTTTAACTGACTGCTTTGCGTTTTCGTTAATCCCTCCACTCCTCGATTGAAGGCGAAGACTTCTCCTGATTCCCATTTTAGTACGAGATATGTTGTATTTACGAATCCTTAATGTCTTTGAAAGTTATTGAAATTAAATTATGATAAATTCACTGAATAACAATATATAAGAATTACTCAAAAAAAAAAAAATGTATATGAGCTCATCAGAATGAATGTAGCACAAGACTAGTCCAATATGGAATCTATTGAAATATATCTTGTTATTTCTGTAACCAATTAAAAAATAATATAGATTTAAAATGTGATTTTTTGTTGTTATGTTTTAACAATGAATGCATAGTTTATTGTTTATATCAACAATTTTCCAAATATCTATCATATTAAGAATGTGTTATTAATAGCTAAATTTGACAAATCTCACCAGTAAATTAAAATATTTGGCTTCATAGTCACATTACGGGCTTTTATTCAGTAAACCACAATAAAAGGTTGTGAAACTGAGCTTTTATGACATAATTTTGTACTAACACAACATTTCTTCCAATTAACTCATATAATGATTAATGATGACATTTTTGTGGATAACAAATTAAGGAATATTTACCTCGATATACGTTCAGTAGGTAAATATGAAATATAGTTTTCACTTATCGTACATTTACATGTGGTTCATTACTACAACTACCTTATTACCCTCACTTACGATAAGTTATCACATGTTCAAAACTGTCGTAAGTGATCATACATTGAGTACGGAATCGTTTACGGTCGACGAGCATCAGTCTTGTGCTATTTATCAGAAAAAGAGAAACATTTTTTTTCGGACAATAAATATTATTAATGTAGATTTTATTAATATTTTTTTCATATGTAATTATTATTGCTCATGTATACGATCGGTACCCTCCTTCTAACCTAAAATGTTTGCCCCATGGACGAAAGCCTTAAATACGCGTCGTACCGAAATCAGACATTTTTATTACATTGACAACTTTAAATGCCTTGTTAGTTTTATGTCATACAACTCTACAAGTGTTTCCAAGCAATCACTATACAGGACGAAAGATAAGGTATAAAATTTAGTAACATTTTGAATGTATCGCACCCCGACACCAATAAACAAAATTTAAACTATTTGCGAAATACTATATTCATTCACCTAAAATACACAAAAAATGTTTAAGTAAGATTTTGATTATCTTTTGAATCTTTTAGAAGCCATAATGGGCAGTATTGCAGATACGTGACATCAATTCCAAACAAAAATCAGTATAATTTTTTTTTTTAACTCTTGATAAAGAAGGAAGTGGTGCGCATAATATACGCGTATTTTATTTATAATTAGTAAATTGACAAAAATATATTTATTATTTAAAAATTACACAATGACGGTTGACACCAGCGCAAAGTTCTTGATTTGAAATAAAGAAAAAGCTTATAAAAATATAACCGAAAAGGTATAGATTTATGTTATATAATATTTATTCATGTGGTGAAGCGGCTTCAATAAATTTAATTGGTAAAGTACACAGAAGCATTATAAATATTCAAATAAAGATTACACATAAAATAAAATAAAGCTGTTGATAAAGATATAACATATGTTTATAAGACGTAGATCACTTTATAACCTACTATTCAATGGAGTATCGTTATAGAATAATTGCCAATTATTAAATTTTTTTCTAATCTCTATCTCGGTTTTATGATTAGTGGCTAGCAAAACTATTCGTAAATGTTCTGATTTAGTTTAAAAAAAAAGAAAAGCAAAACTTTGCTTTCAGATATTTTTTCTTTTTAATTTAGAATGTTAACCTTAGGTAGAGATTACATAGAATTTGCTTGATAACGGATAAATACGAGTATATTCTCACTGCGTTTTGAATAATTGGTAATTTTTTTACTAGTGTGGATTTTGTTCATCTATATATATTTTTAAAAAAATAAAGATCGGCATCTATATGTACCACATTAGGGATGAATTCTATCTAGTAACCATCCCTTAGTGAAATAGAGTAATTCTTGGGGGTAAACTCATATGTAAGTGTCATTTATTTGAAAAAAAAACTTATTTATAATAACTGACACATTTTTATTTCTATTGCCTTCTATGGTTTTCTCAACAAAATATTTCTATCATTTTCGTCCACAAAAATTGATTGGATTCTGTGTTTTTTTTTTCAAACAAATTCTTTGACAAAAACTAGTTTATTATTAAAATATTATATAATGTTTCTTTATACTATCACTAACTTTAAATTCAAAGGTTGGAACTTATTTTCAGAATCCAGATTTGAATAGAAAATTGAAAAAAAAAAAATGAGATAGTTGGAAAAAGGTATCAAAATAGTAAAAGAAAACTATTTATTGTGAACTAACGTTTCGCCCCACTTTCTAGGGCTTCGTCATTCGTTGGTTAACAATAAATAGTTTTCTTTTCCTATTTTGTTATCTTTATTGACGGCCACCCGGACTATGTTCCTAGAATCTACTTCATACGAACAACTATCTTCTTCCAAAAAAAAATTGAACAAAAATAATTTATATCAAGTATTGAGTTGCGGTCAGATCTTGGTACATTAGCCCAGGTTTAAATTATAGTGTCTGGCGTTTGCGTTCAAAAAAGGTAGACGCCCGACGTTAACAAAACGTTATCAAAACGAGACGCTACCACATTGCCTATGTTTGCAAGTGATAGGGGTGTGACGGTTGGACCCTGTGGTTGGGCGTTTGGACGACGGTCCGTCAGCAACGATGATATAAAATAATGGACACACTTCCCTAAGTTTAACGTTGGACGCTACCTACGATAATACCTACGAGTATATATAAATATTTTATATCACAGTTTATGTTCCCCTTATTAGTTTTAAATTTTAGCGATGAACATATTACTGTCAATTATGTAAAACATTAATATTTTTTTTTCGTACCCTTCGTTAAAATAAATTAGTACGTCATATACATATAATACATGAAATTATAGCATATATTGTATGTGCATGTGGTGGCAAGATTAACGTCTTCAGCGGCAATAGTTGGCGTTAGCACTCTTCCGGCCAAGGTTGAAGCTATTGCATCACATCCCAGACCGGCTACGATAAGGGGACCTGCGAACGTTTCCTGGGTATGTGTAACTTTTACCGTCGTTGCATACCCAGAGCGGTAGATTTGCAAGCTCCACTCAACAAGTTCCTCGCTGATGATGAAGAATGATAATAGACCAATCACCTGGGAAGAAGAATCCATCCAAGCATTCGAACGCTGCAAAACTGCCATTCAGAATGCTGTAGTGCTACGACATCCTAGAGAGAACACTCATCTAGTCTTAGTATGCGACGCCTCCAGTACCGCCATGGGAGCAGTTTTACAGCAGAAAGATGGTAACGTTTGGCGACCTCTCGGATTTTTCTCTAAGGCGTTCACCCCAGCGCAGAAGAAATATGCCACATACGATAGGGAGCTCTTGGCAATCCACCGAGCCATCAAGCATTTCAGGCATTACCTGGACGGGCGACATTTTGAGATATGGACGGACCACAAACCGTTGGAATATGCTTTTCATCAAAAGCCGG
>NW_027115055.1:182294-185045 GCF_000696795.3 Halyomorpha halys
GCATTACCTGGACGGGCGACATTTTGAGATATGGACGGACCACAAACCGTTGGAATATGCTTTTCATCAAAAGCCGGAGACAGCGACACCCATGCGGATTCGTCTGGTTAATTTCATTAGCCAGTTTACGACCGACATCCGCCACGTACCAGGGGAAGAGAACACCGTCGCCGATGCACTTTCGACGGTCGAGGACATCGAATTCACCGACGATTATGTACATATAGCGGCAGAACAACAGAAGAATCCAACTATAACAGAGCTACAGAAAAACCACCATCTTCAGCTTCACTGGATCAAACCTCCCGGTACTGTAACGTCAGTCCTCTGTGAGACCTCCACCCCTCAAGCGCGGCCATACATTCTTAAGTCTATGCGAGAAGAAATCTTCCACCGCCTGCATGGGCTCAGCCATCCAGGTATTCAAGCCTCAAGACGGCTAGTAAGTAACACAGCGATTTTTCTGGCCTGGCATGAACGCCGATGTCTCGAGATGGGCTCGGTGTTGTATTGCATGTCAGACATCGAAAGTGATCCGTCACACAGTAACCCCACCAGGTACCTTCGCTCCCAGCTCCAGGTTTGAGGACATTCACGTGGACCTCACCGGACCATTGCCAAACTCCGACGGAATGTGGTACTGTCTGACGATGATTGACCGATTCACCCGTTGGCCTGAGGTGTGCCCTCTGGAGAAGATAACAAATACTAATAATAAAGGTAGCATCAGCGATTGTGGGTACACGGATCTCCCGCTATGGTACGCCAGCAAGGATAACCACTGGCCAAGCGCGCCAGTTCGAGTCAGATCTTTTTATAAATCTGACTCGTATATTAGGTATACAGCGTCAGAGGACTACAGCATACCATCCTCAGTCCAACGGATGCGTGGAGCGGTGGCACAGGACCTCGAGGCATCCCTTATGTCTACACTGAACGAATCGGGATGGACAAGTACGTTACCAACAGTCCTTTTAGGCCTCCGATCGGCAGTGAGAGAGGACGTGGGAGCAAGCGCAGCGGAAATGATATTTGGGCAGCCTTCACGCCTGCCTGCAGAGTTCTTTGAGGCATCAAGACGCCGGGAAGACTCCGAATCGACGCTGAAGACCCTGCGGGAGGCCATGAAGAGTCTCCGCCCGGCGCCATACCGCAGCAGCACGTCCAAGACTTTTGTGCATCGAGACTTAAAGGACTACACCCACGTATTTCTAAGGGACGACTCCGTTAGGGTACCGCTCACTGCACCGTACTCTGGACCCTACAAAGTAATCTCACGGAAGGAGAAAACATTTAAGATTCAGCTACCATCAGTTCCAAAAACGGACATCTTCTTTCCGGCGCAAATACAACGCAGGTGGAAAGAAACGCCGACGCGGCTCAGTCCAGTCCTACGCCCGCTGCAGGATCTGCTAACTCTTCTAATGACCTCGACGCAGAACAGCATCAACCACAACCAGCGTATCACACCCGCTCTGGACGTGCAGTAAAGCCGACTGTTAGTTTCTGCGCCAACGTCATTGGGGGGGAGTGATGTGGTGGCAAGATTAACGTCTTCAGCGGCAATAGTTGACGTTACCAAAGGGAGTGTTTGAAATGGGTTTGCCACTGTCGAAATTATTATCAACATTTTTATTTCTTCAGTATATTTCTTTTAAATCTATTTTTAATTATAATTCATTTAATGTTTCATTATTTTACATTTGTTTTAGTGGCAAACCCATTTGAAACCTCTCGCCATATGATCAATTACAATTAATTAATAATGAAGTACTTGTGTGTTTTTTGTTATCTAAAAAACTGAAAGTTTATGTTTTATAATAATTGTGATCGTGTTGTTTTAATTTTTCAAGTATGAACCTTGTTGTTTAGATAATGAAGACTTAAAGATTCATCTTTATTATTATACAACAGAAACACGCACTAAATGCTTTTACTGAGGTTTCTCCTTTTGATTCCCTTGTGGCATTTTAAGGTATTATAACAGTCCAGCTAAAGTTGTATAGTCTAGCTATAGCCAAAGGTTATGCTATGGAATTAATGGAACGTGAAGGGACTGTTCAATAATTAAATATTCCACCAAATTATAACTAAGAAGATCTAACGTCAAGAAGGTATATTAGAGTTATAATTTATATTGGAATTTTTAATTATTAATAATGATTAATAACAACAATATATTTATAGCTAATATTTCATCTATCTTCATCTATTCCTAGACATGGAATTGATGATGGATAGATAGATCCTAGATAGATGGAATAGATGAAGTACATAACACTATGATAAAACACTTTCCTTATGAAACTAACAAAGAGATTCTTGCAATATTCAACAGTATCTGGGAAACATCCACATACCCCGAGGCTTGGAGAGAATCGATAGTGATCCCTATACTCAAACCGGGCAAAAATAAGCTACAACCCAACAGTTACCGGCCAGTATCGCTTACCAGCTGTTTGTCAAAACTCCTGGAGAAAATGGTTAACAGACGACTGATGTGGGTCATTGAAAAATTGAACCTCTTGTCACCAACACAATGTGGATTTAGAAAAACCAGATCGACTATAGACCAGCTTGTGACAATGGAAGCCGAAATTCTCAACACTTTTATAGATCAATCAGAAGCAGTAGGTATATTTTTTAATATTGAAAAAGCCTATGACACTATAGACCGGAAAAGTATAATAAAAACGCTATATGAATGGGGGTTCAGAGGAATGTTGCCAAAGTTTATTCAAAGCTTCCTAC
>NW_027115055.1:186320-187242 GCF_000696795.3 Halyomorpha halys
GTGTAATAACCTAGATGTTGATCGCCCTGAATAAAAATCTAATCTAATCTAATCTAATCTAGCTAACATTTAAGATTAACAAGGAAAACATAAAATGTGATATTAATAAATGTATTTAATCAGATACCTGATGATGATGGGGTGACAGCCCCGAAACGTCTTTATTTGATCTAATGAAATAAAATATAAAAAATTTAAATTAGGAAGAGTACTTTTCATTCACTATATCTAATTAAAAAAAAATGTTTCTTTATCTTATGCTTGAGGTGATCGATAGACTGAAGTTAATTTTGCTAAAACTATAATAGTTCAAGGAGCATGACCGTAGTCTACGGTACTTTGAAATGTTTCCAATTCTAAATAAAATCAAAACTTTTTTTTTCTCAGATGTGCCACTACTCAAGCAAAGCATGACCTCTAATTTATTTAAATTATCCTTTATTATTTATATCTTGAAATCCCAATTTGGAATAAAAGAGACTCAACTTCTAAATTCATACCATCATGAGATTTTCAAATTGGATGATCGCTCCGATAAGCAATCCTCAAATATAAATCCAAAGTGTAAACTATTATAACGATTCGTCCAGCGATTTGTACGAAAGAAAGGGGCAAATGATTCGATGAGTTGGTCGGAAAATCATCGAAGTAGGTTGTTGTAGATTGGTGTTCTCTGTTGGAATTCGGTCGATCTGTAAATCAGCCTCAGTTGGCAAGCGATTTCATCAATACATTCATTTTCAATAATTAGTTATTCATATAATTACCATTAATTAGTTTTAAGATTTAACTAATATACCCTTATTTAAAATACGATCGTGAATTTATCTCGATAATTATAATTAATTGACAATTTCCTTGTGAATTATCTATAGAGAGAGAGAAATACTTTATTTATCTATGCTGCCTAAATACATTAGGT
>NW_027115055.1:187812-192081 GCF_000696795.3 Halyomorpha halys
AATGTTCCCTTTCTCCATGAAATCCCACAATTCTCGAGTAGAAAAAAGTTTTGAACAAAATTAAGCGTTTTTGAATTTTTACGAAAAATTATAAAAACCTAATGTGGCTTGGGATAAAGTAGGTCAGAAAATTTTCTTTTAGAAAAGAGCATTTCATATTTGTTTTTAGTGTCGTCTCAAAGTTCTAAATACCATTTTTCAAAGAAATAAAAATTAGAAAATTTTCACTCTATTTATTCGGATTTTATTTTCTTTCGGTGACTGTTGTTCATATAATCAATCATTCATAACTTCTCTCCCTTTCATCCATTTTTACGTTACTAGAACTGCTGGAATGGAATGTCTGCTCCTTCATCCGGCATTGACTACATTTAGGTATAATAGAAATATGGGTTTCAATTATGGTCCAGTTTATGGAGCACTAAACTACAGCAAATTTTGGTGTAGATTGGCCGAGTGGTATTATACTATAATATTGAAGCACAGAGATGATTATTATTTAAAAACTGTTCATGTTTCCTGTAGTCTATAAATGAGGATATGATGGAAAATAAAATTGCCTTAAATGATCACAAAAAATCACCTAAATCTGACCAGTATTAACGATAAAACAGCCAAGTTAATAGTTATCAAATACGTTGCCATAGTTACCGTCTTATCATATAAGATAACATTCGTTTTTACCATATATAATAGAATGGTTGAATCTTGGCACAAACATGCTAAAATCGAATGTTATCGCATAAATTGGTTTAATTTATGTTACCTAATCAAAATAATAAATTATACGTAAATGCTTAATTTTACTAAATACAATAATACAAAACAAACTATCAATTAAATCCATATACTTCCTCAAATATAGCAATAGCGAAGCATTGCCGGTTGAGCTAGTCAGTTATCAAACTTCTGTCAACAAATTTGTTGATTGAAAAACACGATAACAAGACTTTATTGTGAATTGAAAATTTTTTATTTATCCGAATTTTTGAGTGCTAATTTAATAGATTTTTCAAAGAACTTATAGTAACTTTGTATTTTTATAGTTATAACGTTGTTAGTAAAATATGGTAAGGGTATCCTTGATAAAGGTATGACATTGTGATGAACAAATATTTTATCATTGTGAAACTTTTATATTTACAGTTACTATGTTTTACGATCGATTGCTTCAGATATATTTATATAACTCTTCTTATTTTTTTCAAAAAGAGACAAAAAATAACTTGATATGAATAATAAATTGATGTGACTCTATACAGGTGATTTTGTTGGTCAATATATTGAGTTGTAAAATAAGTTAGTAGCATTTTTCAATATTTATAAAATCATGTTTACTTGGTCAATAATGTTTACACATTCTAAAAAAAGGATTAGTTAAGGTCCTTTTATGCATCAGTTTCAACCGAGATTCCTTATCGTAATGTGGTATTTTTCTTGCTCAAAATGGAAGAGAAAAAATTCATTTTCGTTATTTAATGGTTTTTTTATTTTCGAAAATGAAAATCAGCTGCACTGATGGTTAACAAAATTTTCAGTATGTATGGCTATGATGCCTTACGATAAAGTACCGTCCGTGAGTGGTTTGCTTGGTTCAGAACCGGAAATTTAAACTTGAAAGACGCAAAGCGCTCGGGTCGTCCTTCAACTGTTGATGATGACCAAATTCAAGAATTGGTCACAGATAACACGACACAGGATATCGCAGAAACGCTTAACATATCTCATGCAAGTGTCTCAAATCATTTGTGTCTCTTAATCTCAAAAGCATAGTTTACCATCACGATAACGCCCGTCCTCACGTGTCTTTGCAGACCCGGGAGAAATTATCGGAGTTTGGCTGGGATGTGATCACCCACCCACCCTGTTTACCTGACCTTGTCCCAACAAATTTTCACTTATTTCGGGCCCTTCAAAACTCTTTTAACGGGAAACACTAATTCGCTCGAAAACTGCAAAACACACATGGAGGAGTTCATAGCGCAAATATCTGAGAAGTTCTGGGAGGACAGAATTAAAAAATTATCTCAAAGATGGCAACATGTAATAGATCAAAATGGGTCAAAATATAATTAATTAAAATATTTACAAGAATCTGAAGGTTTTATTAAAATTACCAGTAACAAATGCTACGAACTTAATAATATGTATCGCGTGATATATTTCTTAATATTGCTCTATAAAATCTTTTTTTTTTACCCAATAAGTGTTACTTACGTAAAAGAATTTTTGTTAAAGTTAACTTTTATTCTAGATAAGTTTAAAAAAATAAGTACCAATAGATACTCATGAAATGTGCTTCTTTCAATTTCTTTTCGTATTTTTAAAAATTTGTATGAAGTAAATTTTAATTGTACACCATGTACTGTTTGTTATAAATATCGTATACTTCGAACATGAATAGTAATAATGATGAGAAGATAGTTGATCATGGATAAAATATATGAGGAGATGATGTTTGGGGGTGTGGTCAGAATATAACACAAATAAGTTGAAATAACTATATTAATAATGTCAACGTTTCGGCCGGAATTTCTAACTTTCATCAAGTTATAATTATTCTTATTTTCTAATCATTCTATATATCCTTTTATTCATTGATTGGTCTCTTGTTTTTTGTTCTTATCTATGATGAAGGCTAGAAATTCTGGCCGAAAGGTTCACACTATTAAATAAGTTTTTAACTTGTTTGTGTTCTTCTCTGTTTGCACCCCCATCCATATTCTCCTCATATGAATAGTAATAATATTAATTATCACGAAAAAGGTTGTTACGGTTGCCATGATGAAATAAAAACACTAGCGACATCTGCGTAGACAAGAGGTGTTACGGTTGTCATGGAAAAAAAAAAAAAACCACGAGCGATATGTTTCTGGACGAATGGGTTTTGGTTTTATGAAGGAGACAGTTTGATTTTTGAACACGTTACGACTATTTGTCACACTGTGAAGTGGTGATAGTCTATCAGGTCCTGTGTCCTTACTGTTTGAACCGAATCACCATTATCACCATTTGAGAAATGTTAGCGTATATGTTTTGTTTTTTCAAAATTATGGTGTTCTACTGCAATGGACAGTCATTAACACTAGAAGTGGGGATATAGTGCAGTGCGTGGCAACGTTTCTTCAGCACGTCCTGGATTGGAGAGTTGTGGCAGGTGTCATCCTCAAACTTCTGGAGAAGGTGAGACGGTGACCGGAAAGGAAATATCGGACAACCTTGTGTTCTGCAGGAGTACACCCAAAGACTACGTGGGGTTTGAACTAAATTTTATTTTGTTTTTAATTTATATTCACTTTTATATTCTTTTAGATTATAATGTAAATTTAGTTAATAAGGTTAAGCATTTAAGTTAAGGTTAAGTCAACCTATAAGTTGTAATTGTTTTATTAATTGTTAAGAATTATTTTTTTTCCTTTTTCATTATCTGTACATATCTTTTCTTCTTATTATTAAACTTTTGTACATATAGTTCTTTCTCTGCTTTCAACTTGTTAATTTACTTATGTTTTTGTTCATGGAATATTACGAGAAATCAACAGATGGGTAGGTAACACCTCTAGGTTTTCTTTTATCTACATGTGAAGGTATGTGGTCATAATTCGATAATTGTTTATACAGGGGTATATTGTATTTATATTGGGGACATATTGTCTCGGGATTTTTGTTATTTCCAAGTGAAAAAAAATAACGTGGTGCCTAAAGAGCAACCTATTCTTTATTGTTTTGTTTCTTATTTTTCCTTTTGCGATTATATATATATTTCATTAACTCACCCCCTTCCCCGCCAAGCGTGGGCCATAAGGTGTTTATAATTACAACTACCAAAAACATGTCCAGTGGACAGAGTGACATAGAGACGGCTGATAATGGTCCAGTGTTTTCTTAATTTAAAACTAAAGCATTAATCAGGGAAGTAGAGTAGCTCTACATGATAGCATACATAACTAGTTGTAAACGCAGCTTCAACTAAAATACGAATTTTTATTTGGTAGATCAGTTGTGTCAAGGGAACTAAAAATATGTAATGCGCAGCGTGCATTTAGTTCAATATGTTCTGCGGACTGAACAGAAAGAAAAAAATGGACCAAATACCCTGTCGGTAGCGCAACCAGATCATTGGAGAAAATGGACAAAATTATTAATCTTGAGCTAGTACCTAATTAGTAGCAAGTAAATAATTAATCAGTAAGATGGTACTGTTCACGACTGATTATTTTGAACATTTCGTGCAGTTTGGATTGGACAAAATAGAAAAAAGTAGACAAA
>NW_027115055.1:192781-194703 GCF_000696795.3 Halyomorpha halys
AAAAGTACAAAAAAAAGGACCAATAAATACTCATGAAATATGCTTCTTTCAATTTCTTTTCGTTTTATTTTTATTTAAACAATTTGAATTTAACACTGACACATCACTTAACACATCATTGAATCTGAACATGAATAATATTAAATACCGAGAAAAGGTCGTTCATATTTGTCGTGATGTCTATGACTACCAAAAACATTTGAGCCCTTTTTGAGACCCTCCCCCCCCCAGGACTAAATGCAGTCACAAAAGTTTTCAGAATAAAGTTGAAAAAAATTCTGCAGATAATTGATATTATTTATTTATATCTTTAATAATCTTTTCCTTAGCAATAGTATGGCAGTGATATAGAAATATAAAAGTTTAATCAAATTTACATCTTAGTCTTTACATATTTAATGCTAAATTGATAGAGTATGTACTAAAACGGATTTAAAGGAGTTAGTTATTCTGTCTGGAAGGTTCATATGGTTTTGTAAAAAAAAAAAATTATTAAAGAATTACTGTTTTCAAAGTTACCATTGAAAATTTGTAATGGGGTGTATAAAAAACAAATTACTGTTTTATAAAATTCAAGATTTCAAAGAACTGTAAATATTTTGATTCTATTTAATACTTACCAATACTTAATAATTCCTTTAGAGCGTTCTCTAAGCTTGTTTAATCCTAATCGACTTCTTTAAAAAAAACCTCAGTTTAGTTATATGTTTCAAAGAAGAAACATGACAGTGTCCTACGAAATTCTCGTAATTTTCAGGCATTATTGGATCAAACTTTTCAAAGCCGCTGAAGCAACTCATGAAATTATTAAATATGAAGGGGAAGGTGTCCTTGAAAGGAAAAAGGGCTCCAGGCGACCATTAATGGATATTAATGAGGTTCTGCAGGATGCTGTTGAGTCAAATCCGTCCAAAAGTACTCGCGAACTTGCCAGGGAGTGTGGTGTGTCGAAAGGTACTGTTAGTCGCCATCTACTCTCCATGGGAAAGGTGATAAAGAGCAGTAAAATGGTCCCTCACAAACTTACTGCAATCAGCAATCACTTTCGGTCGAACCAAAGAAAATTTTAAAGAACTTCATGGCTTTGAATTCCTGCCTCAACCATCATGTAGTCCAGATCTCCCTCATCGGATTACTTATTGTTTCGATCCATGGCCCATTTCCGTCAAGGAAAAAAATGATAAGTTGAAATTACGGTCCAAGAGTTTTTTAACAGCCATTCCGAAGAATGGAATCAGCGTGGGATCGAGCAATTGGCTAGCAGGTGAATGATGAGGGTAGATAACAATAGACTATAATTTAAATATTAATTGTATTATATATCAAAGAAATAATAAAATAAATATTTCATTGAAAAGCAGTCAATACTTTTTTATAAATCCCATTATGTATATGTGAGTAAACATGTATATATTTTTTGATAATAATGCAAATATACAATACAATAAGCAATTATATGTATTACATTGTTGCTTTAGCACTAATTATATATATAATGTAAAGGAAGTGAATATACATAATAAAATAATGAAGGAACTTTAATAAAAAAAAAAGAGAGAGAAAATGCTTGTGTTAGTATGTAGCAAACTATTGTGGAGAACATTTTTCGATTTTAACTATTCTGTTTTTTTTTTATAAGCATACATTGTTTCATCAGCATACATAAATATATATACAACAGAAAATATTATACATTGCATTAGTTACATGCCTAAATAACATGAAACTAGAAAACACTTAACAAGTCAAAAATAAAAAATAAAATAAAATAAACGAATTTATAAAATTAAATGATAAAAAATAAAAATGTTAACTATATTAAAGAAACAGAATTTAAAATGGTACTTGCAAACGGAAATAAGTAACGGCAATAAGACTATAAATAAAAATACATAAGACCTTAAATAATGTATATAATCAAT
>NW_027115055.1:195536-203327 GCF_000696795.3 Halyomorpha halys
TAAATAATTAATCAGTAAGATGGTACTGTTCACGACTGATTATTTTGAACATTTCGTGCAGTTTGGATTGGACAAAATAGAAAAAAGTAGACAAAGTGTCTGAATGTAGCATATTTCATATCGCTTAAAAAAGTTTCGTGTTGATTTTGAACCTTAGACATCGTGAACACTGAGGATTAAACGCTAGAAAAAAATTTTTATTTTGCAAATTAAAAACTTTGCAAAATACAAAAGAATTGTAGTAAATAAAAGGGTGTTTCTTGGCACAATTTCTTAATATTTCACTAATCGAGCCAATTCAAAATTGAAGAAAACATTGCTAGCATGTTTCATCGAAATCGTAAGTTTTTTTAAAGCTCTGAAAACGATAATGGATCTCCATATTGACAATTCTGGTATTAAAAACCTTTTTTTGCTCGGTGGAGTTTCACAAGAAAGTATTTTTATCCATGTCTATTGTAACTCAGAAATCATGTGCCAGTTGAATGATGCCTCCTCAAAACGAATCCTTTACGTCAGAGATTCGTTTGAGAAAAAACAAACAAAACTTTGTGGTTGAATCTTTTTAAGTGGATTTAAAAAGATGACGCGCGATCTATTTTTTAATATTACTCCGTGTAACATGTTTTCACCCAATAAGTGTTTCTTACATAAATTTTTTTTTTGAAAAGTACAAAAAAAAGGACCAATAAATACTCATGAAATATGCTTCTTTCAATTTCTTTTCGTTTCATTTTTATTTAGACAATTTGAATTTAACACCGTGTACTGTTTTAAATATCCCTGAATTTGAACATGAATAATAAAAATATTAGATACCGAGAAAAAGTCGTTCATATTTGTTGTGATGTGTGTTCAAAAACATTTGAGCCCTTTTTTGAGAGCAATAAGACTATAAATAAAAATAAAAATACATAAGACCTTAAATAATGTATATAATCAATGGCGTAGCGTGGGTTTCAGCCAAAAATCTAGCCTTTATTATGCATTTCAATTTAAAATCCTAAAATATACTGTAATTATGAATAACTGTTTGGTAATTTATTATATTTATACTCTATAAATATTAATTGTATAAGTTAAAAATAAAAAAGTCATCAATTGAAACGGATCTAATTTTTAAAGATATTATTCATTGTGAAATTTTGTCGCCCTCTGTAAGTGCCTTCCCCACCCTCCTCAGACCTAGTTTTTTTTTCTGTCATTGCCTAATCATTCATTTTACTCAAACTGAAAAGAGACAGTTTATTCTTCATTCCACAGGACTGTGACATAGCTTTGCTTCGTTGATGGTGCTTTAATCTGTTTACAACCTCAATATAGAAGCTTGAATGGACTGAGCCTTGGCCATGTACCTAGGTTCTATGAATAGGTTCTGACATTGTCCAATAGCCGACTAAGAATGAATTTCATTCGTTTTTAAGGTTCTTACACGATATATTGAAGTATTTAAATAATTGTTCTCAATTAATCATTGACCGGTTAAATATTAAATTATGATTTTATAAATTTCTCTCTTCTTTATTCTATCTTTGTATCAAGGAGGATTTGCTTAGGAATTAGATTAGCAATTAGACCACACCAACACCAACTGGATGCAGTTTGAAATTTAAATAAATATTAGTTCAAACCATTTGATCTCGAAACTTGTACAAAATTTATCTTGATACTATCAAGTAAAATTTTTTGAAAAGCTTCATAACTCCTAAAGTCCTATATGAACAACTGAATGCTAAATAAATGCCTATTGTATTGCTATTAATCACAGATTATTAAAAGATAAAATAAATATAAAACATTTTTACGAAATTTATTAAATATAAGTGAGTAAACTCGATATAATTTTACATCAGAAAAACAAAAATATTTCTCATTTTAAATTTAAATTTTATTTGCTCCTAAATTTAAATAAATTCGTTTAGTTCTTGTATACTATAGTTACATAAAATTCTCTACATTAAGAAAGTTTAAAAAGCTTGAGATTTGATTCCGGTTACGGGAAAAATTTGTTTATACTCCTCCATTTACAGAACCCCATCCATCCATCATAAACCAAGTCTACTTGATAATATCCAATTCAATCCTCCTATCTACGTCTTGGGTACTCTTCGGACTTTTACTTGTTCTACACTGAAAAAAAAAATCTATCTATATTCAACTTTTTCGTTCACTTGATTGCGAGTTAGCACAGAAATAAATGAAGCACTCTGAAAATAAGTTGTTTTGTACTTCTATTTTTAAATTGATATTGACATAAAGTTTTCTAGAGCAGACTGAAGGAAAAATAATGAAATGCTTTTTAATGAAATTCATTTTAAAAAATAATTAAAATCGCTGAGTAACCTGAGCATATAGATATTTTTACAACTAAAATAATGGCAGTTTTTGATTCAATTCACCGAAAAAAAATACCATTGAAAACGAATTTTTTTTTTAAATTTGAGGGGCTCAACATTTTAAATTTAAGAAATTACTGCCCGGCATGACTTTTACTTAAATTAGACATTAAATGTTTAAAGAACCTTTCAACCATTATATATTGTATGTATTTGTTACTGTTATTAAGCCGAGAGGGGCGTGGTGGCATAGACGTAGGGCACTTCAAGGAACCGGGTTCAAATTCAGCTGTGGCAGATAATTTTTTATTCTAGTACTGTAGCTGTAAGTTAACCCTGTGAGATCTGGAGCTCTGTCAGGATCCACCCAGCCTCATAGAGTGGGTAGACTCAATTGGGGAAAATCTGGCGGTTAAGCTTGATCTTGAAATAATCACCTCCTTGTGCAGCCGTTGATCTAAAAACAGTACTTCCTTGTAAAGTACTGAACCCCTGACCCTTCATGGATTGTAGCGGTTCAAATTTATTTATGTATTTGTAGATATATGATATTTGGATGTTAAATATTAAGTTTAAATAAGATTTAATTTACTATTATATTAAACACCACAGTTAATTAAGTTCCTAGTAATATTGGTGGTAGTGATAGAATAGGATTTTGCTTCGATACGATTAAAAATTAAATGTTTAATGTTGTATTTCTTACTTACACTTTAAAAGACTGTAAGAATCTTTTCCGGACCGGCCGTATCTCAGTGGTTAAGACACAGTCTTACCAATTTGATGTTTATTGGCGGTGCCGGTTCGATTCCGGCCTGGGTTGTTGACTTTTTCCATTGAGTGGCGGTCCCACAAAATGAAAAAAAATGATCCTCAACCATGGTTAGGCCGTATAGGACTCCAATGGGAGTCTTGGCTGAAAAAAAGAAAAGAATTTTTTTCCCTTTAACACTTTTAATTGACAGCTGTTTTATAAATACAGCCATCAGAAAGTTCTAATAATGTTCTGGACATTATGAATAGTTTTTATACCTTCAAGTAGATCTCAATAAAGTTACTCTTGATCATGAAATAGAGTAAACTATGATAAAATATTATTGGTCAGAACATTATTCAGATAAGATATTAACAAATTCATTTAAAAGAGAAATAATTTCATTCTTTCGTGTCAACATGAACAGGACACAGGAGGTTACAGTTATTAGTAGAAACATTAAAATGACACTAGCGGTTTACGTTACATCTAATAATGATTTACCTCATTCATAATTTACGTTAACAAATTCCAAACAGAGCCAAGGAGAAATACACGAGTAACTTGTTCTAACTTAAACTTAATACACATTGTTCACACTTCTAGTAAAAGTTCTATATCTTCTATCAAATAGATAAATTATAAAGATTATTAAGTAATTAAGAAAGTAATCGCTCTCCATTTTACTAAAAGGAATAAAAAAAAATTTTCTTGATACCTTTTATTATTTTTCTCTTCTTAACAAAAGCAGTAATAGAACTTCCCGGTAACATTTTTGAACTAAGAATCTCAACTTTAAAGAACTAAGAACAAATACAGTGACCACAGAAAGTATTTACACACGAATTTTTTTTTATTATTAAATTATGAATTTATGCAATAAAAAAAACCCTGTTACTTCAAAAATAAAAAGTATATTTATAACTTAATAACCACAAATAAAATTTAAATGAAAAACTTCTTTCATAAAAAAAAAACAAAAAAAAAAAAACATCAAACTTACAAAAAATATAGAAAAAAGTACTTGCACACTTTACGTTTTATTTTTTTTTAATTTATTATTTTGTTTGGCATTTAAGTCCTTTGGCATCTATTAACGCTTGTAAACGTCTCGGCAATGAGACTTTGAATTTGTTCCCATTCTTGCTATAAAAGATCCTTCCGGTTATCTGGTGTTTTCGAACATTTTTGTCTAAAATATGCCACAAATTTTCAATTATGTTTAAGCCAGGAGACTGTGGAGAGGTATGAAGTTGTTGGCGATTGTTAAATATTAACCACTCTTTAGTTTTGTTTGCTGTATGTTTCGGATCATTATCATCCAAAAAAATATACCGATCCTGAATTGCTAAATTGGCTGCACTGGCTAGCAGGTTATGGCGCAAAATCTTGACATAACCTTCTGCATTTAAAATCAGTTTAATAGGCACGAGATTTCCTACACCATTATAAGCCACGCATCCCAAAACCATTACATTCCCACCTTTATGTTTTACAGTAAACTAGACGTTTTACTTCCTGAATTCTTCACTTTTCTTTCAGCCGTCCAAACAAACTAAATTTACTCTTATCAAGGAATAATACATTCTCCCAAAAACTGATGGGCTTGTTGATGTTAATACATAGCAAATAAGAGCCTTTTTTGCGATTAGTTTCACTGATATAACGTTTCTTTATCAGGACCTTGCTGTGAATTTCTTCAGAATTTAAAACATTTCTAATTGTTTTAGTCCTCAAGCAGACTTCAGAAGTTTAATCGACCATATTAACTAGGACACCAGACTTAACTCCTGGATTTTTTATCGTATCTATTTTGATTTTCCTTTTCATCCTTTCAGTTACTTTCTTTGGAGGTCCTTTGCGTCGGTTATTTGCAGTTGTGCCTCTTTCTTCAAATCACTTAATTACTTATCTGACGGTAGAAAAAATAATACCTAACAAATCCCCGATTTCGATTTACGATTTTCTTTGATTTTAAAATAAAATAACTTTTTCACCAGTAGCGGCTTTTATTTCACTTATTTTTGGCATTAGGATCGGTTAAATTAAAACGACCTTAATAGATTGAAATATTTTATAATACTGATAGAAAAGAACAGGATTATACTCAAACTTACAAACAAGAGCAAGTAAACAAGCATAATTTTTCCTTGCGTTTAAATACATTTTTATTATGATAAATATTTTTAATTGATTTTATACTCTTTTTTAACAAGTTTTAATTTTACTTTTTATTAAGGAACCTCAAACTATTTTATTATTGTTTAAGTTCATCATATAAAGAAAAGACAAGGTGTGCAAGTACTTTCTTCGGCCACTGTATATCGTTGTATTTCGATGGTTAATTTTTTTTAATTTAAAAATAGTTATACAATTAAAGAACTACAATATGTCTATTAAAAAATCATTATTTTCAAAAAATATTTTTAGGCTTGCTCTAACCCAAATTACCTCTAAACTTCCGGACACTTGCACAGTACGGTTCCCCTGTACTAAAACTTGAATACCTGTTGAGCCCTCCATTTGGATGATTCTTTTGGATCAAGCCTCATGATTTTAATGATTGTATCATTAATACTCGACTAACCTTTGAATTTTTTTAAGAAAATGAAATATCATTTCAATAAGATCTTCCAACAAAATAGACTGCAACACTATAGTTCTTCTATTCATCGGTTTCATTAAATATTAACTTTTAGATTTATATATAATTAATTTTAAGTTACATCTAACGATTTTACATATTCTGAATGTTTGTTCACTGTTCAGACCTTAGAGAAAATTGAAATCGATAGAAAAGTTCCCGAAGAGGACCGTCTTCAGAAATACACGTTGATGGAGTTCCTTAAGATTATGCTGAAGAAAAGGGTCGCATGGAACTGTAAGAAAATGAAAATTTAAATATCACTAGAAGACCGCTAAGACAAATAATTTTCTGCTAAGTCACTACTCGTTTGCACTCTAAAAAAATTGTAGACGATATTGGTACACCGAAATGGATTTGGCAGGACATCCTTGGCAGGAATCCCAAGTAAGGGCATATGGCTCTTACTGGGACTAAACTTGAACCTAGTAACTAAATTTGACCTCTGATTGGGAATAAACAAACGATGAAAGACTAAGGCTTTGGATTAGAATCTTCATCTAAAAATTAAAGAATTTATAGTCAAATTTGGGTATTTCGGCGTATTATAATTAAATCATAATGATCAGAAGATGATAATGAAAAACAATCTTCTCATCATTATGATTTAATTATAATGCTCCGAAATATCCAAATTTGACTATAAATTCTTTAATTTTTAGATGAAGATTAAGATATATATATATGAGAAGATAGTTGCTATGCAGTCAGAGAAGAACACAAATAAGTAAAAATTTATTTATCAAAATAAATTGGATTTTGATATCTTTTCCTACGTATTTTTTAAACTCAGAAATGGGCAGCTCACGCGCCACTGCACTTTGCTTCTATTCGGTATCCTCTTCAGGGTTTTTTTTTCTATTTCTCATCTTTCTTTTTAAACCCCTTCTCCTTCTCTATTTTCTTATTATTGCCATATTTAATAATGAATGTTTTTGGCTTAAATACCTTTATATTGTATTTCTTTAATTCTATTATTTTATTTAAATATTTCATAAATTACATATGTTTTCTTTCTCACTTTTTTTTCCGCATTAATTTAAGCCTGAATATTTTTTTTTCTTAATATATTTACAAACTATATTTTCTTATTCATATTCATATTTCTTTGTTCCTATTTGGCTTATATAACTTAATATTTTTTTTTTAATCCTATTATTTTACTTATATATTTCCCACTTTTTCTCATAGCTTTAATTTAAAAAAAAAAATCATTTTATAAATGTATTTACTTACTAGGTTTACATATATAATTTGTTTTTTATCCTTTTCTCTTTCTTAATTTTAATAAAACTTTTCTCATATAAGCCTTTACCTTCTTGTAATACTTAGACCATTCATGACTTTCGACACTATTTATGTATTTATAATATTAGTTATCTTTTTTATTTTCTAATTATTCTGTAATGCCTTTTATTCATTATGGTTGTTATCTGGTTTTTTCTTTTAAGCCCTGATAAAAGCTTAAAATTCTGGCCGAAATGTGGCCCTAACAACCTTCTCCTTATTTAGGTTTAATATGTAATGTGTGTCGATGTTTTATTCTAAATTGTAGACCTTCATCAGAGTATGGAAATGAAAATCAGAAAATGGCATACATAAGAAATTGATTTAATATAAATTTATATAAACCAAAAAAAAAAATTGAATAATAATGTCATGCATAATGCTAAAAGAAACAGAAGGGGATTCAAGAGTAAAATATGAATATAAAAAAATAATCATAAAATGGTATACATGAAAAATTGATTTAATATAAATTTATATAAACCAACAAAAAAAAAAAAAATTGAATAATAATGCCATGCATAATGGTAAGGGAAACAGAAGGAGATCCAAGAGTAAAATATGAATATAAAAAAATAATCATAAAATGGTATACATGAAAAATTGATTTAATATAAATTTATATTAACCAAAAAAAAAAAATTGAATAATAATGCCATGCATAAAGGTAAAGGAAACAGAAGGGGATCCAAGAGTAAAACATGAATATAAAAAAATAATGATAAAATGGTATACATGAAAAATTGATTTAATATAAATTTATATAAACC
>NW_027115055.1:203559-212174 GCF_000696795.3 Halyomorpha halys
ATTGATTTAATATAAATTTATATAAACCAAAAAAAAAATTGAATAATAATGGCATGCATAATGGTAAGGGAAACAGAAGGAGATCCAAGAGTAAAAGATGAATATAAAAAAATAATGATAAAATGGTATACATGAAAAATTGATTTAATATAAATTTATATAAACCAAAAAAAAAAATTGAATAATAATGCCATTCATAATGGTAAAGAAAACAGAAGGGGATTCAAGATATAAAGTATAAAGGAACGGAAATTCGGCAATAAATAAAAGGAAGAGTAAAAAGCTAGATTAAAAAACTTAAACAGGAAATATAACTGATAAGATCCACAAATACAAAAAATAAGATAAAGAAGCTTACTTTGTTTTTTCCCTGTATTTTTAAATGCGTTTAAAACAAGATTTCATTAATTGGTGCTTTATTTTCTTATTATAAATATGTTGGGATAAATTTGTTTTTTCTCAAATATCTCATAAGGACTTGTAAAGTTGTATTAAAAAATGTTATAAAACAACATCAAATTAATTTAATTTTTCTTCAAATCAGTTCTATTTATTTTTGCAACCTTAACTGTTTCTATGATAAATAATGCTGAATGTGAACTAAGAAATAACTTTTCATTTTTTTGCAAAAATTAAGAGTAAATACATTCGAAGTCGTTTTGACTTCCTTTAAACTTTGATTGATTTATGATCAAGTAAAAAGATTTTAAGATTAAATATGAGTATAAATTGCGACGAATCTGAAGCGGTAGGCGTTTTAACTGTTTTTTTTATTTTATTGCTTTTGCATTATGTTATACAAATGCATTCATATTTTTTTTAGGCTTCATTTGTACTTCTATATACTTCTACTTCAGTTTCAAGGCACTTGACTGCTTTAGAAATATATAGAAGTTAAAATTTTATTACTTGATCAAAAATCAATCAAAGGACTAAATAAAACTTTAAAGATAGTCAAAAGGACTTCGAATGTATTTACTCATAATTTTTGCAAAAAATGAAAAGTTATTTCTAAGTTCAAATTCTGCGTTATTTGTTCCTTATAAACAGTTAATATTGCAAAAAGAAATAGAACTGATTTTAAGAAAAATTTAATTAATTTGATTTTGTTTTATAACATTTTTGAATGAAACTTTACAAGTCCTTAAGAGATATTTGAGAAAAACAAATTTTTCCCAACCTTTTCTCCCCTTCCTCTTCAAATGCGACCCTGGAACCTATGTGCTATGTATTAAAAATACCAGCATCAGGAAATAGAAGTTGAATTTTATTAAATAGGTATTAGATACATATTATAAATACAAATATATAAATAAATAATAACATGCACTTTGTAGAACCCCCTCAGTCTTAGAAAAGCTTGTTTGGTTTTTTGTTGTTGTTTCATAGTCCAATTTGAGACTTGTGGTTTGAAATCTTCCAAAAATAAACTAGTTTTATAACTAGTTTATTTTTGGAAGATTTCACCATCCCTAACCATCCCTATTTATTACTTTCATTTTTATAATCTTGTTGTAATATTAACAATTGTTATTTTTTTTTTTAATGATTTATGGAAAATTCTTTGTTACAAAAAAATTTTACATAAAATATTATTCAAATTTCTTTTGATTTATTAGGTTCATTTACTTATACATGGAAAATCAAGTAAGGAGGAGAAATGTGAACGGGAAAATTGTCGAATTCGAGTTTTCGATTGTAATAAACTTTTTGTGGCTCTTGATTTAGAAGAAATTTCTAATTATTTCACGACCTATTAGGTCAAATTTTTAAAATTATATTTGGTATTTGGCCTAAGTTCAAAATCGTGCAGTTTACAAATCAGCAAGGCTGAATCAGATCCTGGCAAAGGGGGGAACATATGGTTTATATTTGTTTTCCTTACGCAGAATGAGTGCCTTCTTTGTCTGTCTACTTCGTTTGAAATTGAAGCGTTGTCAAACATCTTTACGGTAGTTTCTGTTTAGTCTTCCACGTCCTGTGTCATTTCAATCCTTGAATCTTCTGTTAATCGGACGTAGATTTCTTTTAAATCTGTAAATAGATGGTTGTTATTAAGGCATTTCTTTTGATTCGCGAAACTACTTTCAGTTTAGCAGATTAAAACATTAGTTAATACCAAAGCACATGATGTGTTAAGAAATAATTTTATGGCTAGTATTTGACAGCATTGTTGAAATAGGCTTCATCAGGAAGCACTGCATTTCCAAGAATCATTTTGATACAATAGCTATCTTGGATTAAATCAGCAGAAAATGAGGAACATCCAAAGATTAGGCTCATGAGAAAAAACTTCAAGAAAAATTATTGTAAATATATTGTATATTAAAATTTATGTAGAAAACAATTATTACTCTCCCAATACAACCTCCAACATGAAATCACAATTAATAGGTGTGAATGGCACAACGAAATTACATTACCTCGACAATAGAAGTAAATAGAAGTATTCACCCAATCTGTACTAGAGTTATTATTTAAAAAAAATATATTTATTGAAATATACAATTGTACATAATACATTCAGTAAATTTTATCTCAGTTATAATGGAGTGAAACAGGCGTGTAGAGAACAACCCATTGGTAGCACTCTAATGACGTTTTTACACTTGCAGGTCTTCTGGCCATCTTCTTTTTAGACGCCACGGAGGATTGTCAGGAATGTAAGAGGATACAAGGTTAGAAACTAGCGAGTTTGGGAGTTTATAATGGAAGGAATGATGTCTGGTTCGGGCTAGATCGGTTACATAAGGAACATTAAGGTCTTTATGGATGATTTCATTTGAGACAAAGTGTGGAGCATTGAGGATTTTACGAAGGATTTTGGATTGGATATGAGAGGAATTTGAAGGTTTAGTGGAGCCCCAAAGCTCAACTCCGTACTTCCAGATTGGCCTTATTACAGTCATGTAGATCAGTATTTTGTAATGAGTTGGAAGTTTAGACCGTTTGTTTAGTAAGTGCTGTAATAGTCGAAATCGACGTGCAGGAAAGAAGTGTGAGGATTTCTGTCTTGTGTGAGGATTCCGGGTTAATCGGTTTTTCAGATGTGTACTAGAGTTAAAAATGTAAACCTATGTTTTAATTTATATATGTTAAAGTTATAATTCTCAGAAAAATACACCCTAATGCAACTATTAAAATCTTAAGTGAAATATTATAAAATATGAGGAATAGCTAAGTTTAAAAGTAGATTAAAGAAAGTATGTCCTACTTAATAGTGAAATAAGTTTTTCATTTATAGATAATTTTCACTAAAGAAAAAAAAAATCAAACAACAACTATAATTATATAACTATAATATATTATGGATTCGCCAGATAAGAGATCATTAGCACATGACAGGAAGAAAAAAATGTATATAGAAGAATTATGCTAGTTATAGAGTTATGCATCTATCTTATAGATTTTTTATTTATTTACTTATTTATTCATTAAATTATTTTATTATTAATATCATTATTTTTGTGTATTTATTTTTTTAAACTTATTTATCCAGTTAAGTATTTCTTTTAACCAACTTTTCACTATATTGTCCTTTAAATCTATATATTAGTTTTGCTTGTAATGGTACATACATGGTAAAATGTATTTATTTGTTTATTTTACTGTAAACTGATTTACTGCTGTGACTATTATTTCTCTGGTTTGATCTCACATTGCTGTCAAGTAGTGATTTTGTTCAACGGGTCACTGAGAGGAAATTCGAGTGAATTTGTCGATCAAATCAAATAAAAATTGTGAAATGGAAGGGGTAAGAAAGGGAAAGAAAAAAGGAATGAATTGAAATATTTGTATTTAGTATGTAGAGTGGAATTGATTGTAAAAGGAAACTGTTGGGGGGGAGGACTATTTTCTTTCTTTTTTATTATATCATATAAATATATGTAATTTGTATATACCCGATCACGGATTGATTAGTATGCTGTGTAATGTAGCAACCCTATGTATTTGGCGATTTCATTCTATTTTACTGGGTTGGAATGAGTGAATGTTTTAATTAACCGAAGCAAAAGATTCTCAAGAAGAGGTATTTTGATTTTTAAAGGATATTGTCAGCTTTGATTTACATCAGAGTTCCAATATCTAGACAATTGCAGACATGAATTTGAACAGTAGCTGGTCCATTATGAACATAAAACTGAAATTTAATCATATTATTATTATTTTTAAAATACTATCCGATAATATATAGAACAAAAATTACAACAACATAGAACAAAAAATATTTATCGAACCTAACATGCCGATATATAGAGTATAAATATGATCAGTGTTTATATTTTATTATTATTTTTGGGATATGAACCTATTTTGGAAATATAAAAAAACAAAAAAAAAATCTGATGTTCATTCGTAATAAAATTCATTTTATCGAAAATGTTGCTCTCACAATCCAGTATATACCGTCTTATCTATATTTAATTTCAGTTTAGTACGAGTTTTCGTTTTTTAATTAGACTGACGCATAAACACACACATTCAGATAATTGCATATAACATATAGACAGATTTTCTCTATATATTCAAGAAGAAATATATATTGTGTGCTTATTCTGAAATGCTGAATTTTATCTTAATAAATTTACTTCAGTTTTATTTAATTTAAAATTAATTTATTTTATCAAACGAATAAATAAAATTATATTACCGTCTTTCTTACAGGTTTGATATTTTGCTTTCTTCAAAAGGTACCGGTTTTTCATATTCATTTTATTTTTATAAACCATATTCACTATATAAGTCAAACATTCTTCTGATACTAAAGACCGCTGAGGTTCTTGGCTGTAATGGTGTGTTAAAAGTTTCAAATATATTATTACATTAAGAATTTTCTTATATTCCTTTCTTACTTATGTCGGTATTTTAATTAAAGTTTAGTTTGCCAAAAAAACTTGTGTTTTCTTTAATATAATAATTTATAAGTGCCATGTTTAATTAAGTTATTGCCATCCAAAACGTCAGGTGAGAATGTCCCATTTACCAGAACTTTTGGCCGTCCTCCATTTGGACATGGTATAGACAGTCCACTCTAGAGACCCAGTCCACAATTAAACGTTCCGATTTATAATTCATACCACCATCTCTAATCTTTTCTTCCTGGTTACATTTTAAGGATTCGATAATAACATTATATCTGAGATAAAAAACAAAAAAAACAATTACCATTAGAGTTCTAGAAGGGTCTTGAATTCAGTACTTGGTAGGTAAGTAAGGTTTCATGATCGAAGTTTAAACGAGATGATGTTTTAACTGTTTAGGGGAGAAAATAACTGTTATAAAAATAAAATGTTCTTTTTCTTTTTATATTCTAACTAATTTAATTGTTGATTTTAGAAGTCAAAATTATCGATTTTTATTTTTTAGTAAAGGTATTGTTTTAATTAAGTGAAAAACTAAACTAAGTTTCCAATTTTGTGGCTTTAATTTCCAAAATAAACTATATAGGTAGTAGCTTTGATGAGAATTTTGTAACACTCCAGTAGTTTCATGTCATTTCGGAGATGCCAAAGGAACAATATACAGTGTGACTAGTTTCTATCCGATCCTTAATTTTATCTCTACTATTCTTCTAGTATAATGGCAGTCATATGCCTTTGTTGTCATGATTTTCTTCCTTCCAAGGAGTATTGAGGCTAAAGCTTGAATCATCTCTGAGATCCCATGAGACTACTTATGTAAACACCTATGAAATATTACATTGTCTGGGATCAATGTACATATAATATTTTTGAGGGATGAGAACGATGAACTTGTTTGGTGACATTTTCTAAACGAAGAGAAGACATATATGTACTCTTCAACGTCGATGTTGACCAGATTGCTGAAAACCTCCAACAGCTATCAGTTTTTTTATCAAAAGATAAAGTTAGGTTCTCTCTCGCAGAAAATATTTATCGAAAAAGGTGTGCCTCTTGTAAAAAAAGAAAGAAGAATACGGCATACAAAGACATTAAAATCAGGTGGCACAATCAATACAAAAAAAAATGTGATATCGATAGAGACTAGAGGAAAGCTGGTTTCTAGAAATGCTGACGTGAGCTTTAGTTAGAATATCCATATGCAAAGATTTCACAATAAAATGTAAAAAAACAGTTATGGTTGAATGTAGTGTGTTTATTGATGGTTTAATTAAACATAATTTTCCACTGTTGAAGCAAAATCTATCGATTTCACTTTCTCAGATTTATGCCTTTGAGGACGAGATTAACTTCAGAATTTATTGATTTAGTTAAGTAAATTTATTCTGAGATTACAACAGATTTATTTTCACCAAATTCATTTTATATGTTTAAAAAAAAAATTAAGGACACTCAAAAATGCATGCAATATGAACCTGAAAGACTCATGTCGTTTAAATATTTAATTGATATGTTCTTTAACAGCCGGCCAGAATGATTTTCTACATTATTGAACCAAAAAAAAAAAATTACTTGGCAACTTTTTCATTATTTTTATAAATACTAAATAAACAAAACTTTTATATATCGTATCATATATTAAAAATGAATTCTCTATTTTGTTTCTATAAAATTCTGGAAAAATATAAAGTTTTCATAAATGTATTTTTTCAGATTAAGTGAGTTATTGCCTCAATCTGAAAAAAAAAATAATGAAGGAAATTCTTGCTTAGTGCTTTAAATAGAATAAACATTGAATTAATGATACTGTGTTAAATTTTTCTTTCACAAACATTATGTGTTGCCGAGTTGAATTTAGGAAGAAAATAAATCCAAAATGTATAGTGCTCATAAAGGAGGGGAATCAAAGAGTTGAACTATAGGTATCAGATTTTCAAGATTTTGTATTTGAATTAATAATACACTGTAATTTTTGTAGTGTTGGGACAGTTTTCCTCTCGTTTAGTCAAAACTTGAAAAATATTTTTTGTGCTTATTTCCCTTAAATAAATAAAATATTCAATCATGAAGACTAAATAGTTTAAACTTGAAGAAATGGACGTATTTTGTGAAATGGTTAGATAGATAATTGTTATTTTCTACATTAATGAATAATTTCGAAATTGAAAAACTATTATTAAAACTAATCCTTTATAACATTGACGCTGATGTGCGAATAAACATTTTTTGAATAACTATTTGTTAATTAATACTTATTATTGACTTCCTAGATGGTTAAATTATTTTTTTATTATTTTATTTCTAATAGCGAATTATTTATTAATTATTGCTCAGTGCAAATTTAAAAAGCTTATAAAGTTATTATTTCAAAAGACTGAAATATCAGCATGTAGATTGTTGATAATAAGGTTTTACTGAATGTAAGTAAATATGTACTACATTCAAAAAATCAAATCTTCAATTTTTTTTTTTTAAAGGGCTGTTCGGATTATAGAATTTTACGGATTAGCGAGGTTCAGATAAGCGATAGTCCACTGTAAGTACACGTTCCACATTTCTGTTACGCTTTGACCGTTTCTATTGGCCATTTTTATCCTCACCTAATATTATTAATATATTAGCAATATTAGTCAGAATATTTAAATATATTTTCATACATACAACACCTGGAAGTATTTATCATAATATATTTAAAATTCTGCTTATTTACTGAAGTCATTTTTTTCGGAGTTTGAAATTCGAATTAAATTATAAGATGTTTTTCGCACATATTTGGACTAAATTTATTATTTACTTATCTACATTAAAATTAAATTTTAAGTTACCTTATATTAATCTGATAGAAAAATATAATCTGAAATTTTCATTTTTCTAAACAATATTTTACTTATATCAACTTAGTTCAAAATTTGCGAACTACTTAGTTTCAATATTCGGGAAAATTTATAGATATATATATACAATTTTACATTTATAGTATGTATTCTGCTGCTTATACTTTGAATTTTTATTTCTTTATTTGAATTATAATTTATATTTATTTATAAATTGCATGTTTTTCTTTTTATATATATTCTGATAATATTCATTATTCTATGATGTATATGATTTGAAAAAATATTTCAATATAATATCACTAGCTTTTCTTTTTTTTATTCATTATGTAATCAAATTTTCATTTTCTTTGCCTATTTTCATTTTCAAGTATCTAATTGATTGATATTCGATGATAAAAATTAAATCTCACTAAACAAACAAACAATTGTAATAAAGTTGTGTTTAATAAATCTTAAAGCAACTTAAAAAAAAATTGTACATTTTCGTAAAATAAATGTTTTCTTTATTAGTTGCAAACAGTCCACATAGCACTGTTCGGCTGCTCCTTTATTTTTCAGATTAACCATATCATTCAACCACATCATTTTGTTAATTCTATAAATTGTTGTGCACGACCGACACATAGAAGGTGGGTCCCTGACCTTTCAGCTTGTTGAGGTTGAAACGGTACTTGAGCCTGAGGTTGGCCACATGTTTTCAAAAAAGCCGAACCTTGATCCAGTTTATTTATCTGTCACAAACCTTTTTTTTAAAGAAAAAAAAGGAATGAACATTATGATTTTTATCGAACCATACGTCTAATGCAATGTGTCAAGTAGAATACAGGCTTTCATTCTTGCTTTTTATAAAGAATTTCTGACGCATTTTTTTTTATTTTGCCTTAAATAAGATGAATGAATGCGATAGAACAGTGAT
>NW_027115055.1:213339-215661 GCF_000696795.3 Halyomorpha halys
ATCTATATATATTATAAAACTCTGTCCCCACTCAGGAAGCTTTTTTTCTCTACCAGCTCTTTCCGTTTTCCTTATCAGGTTTTTTTTTTTTTTCTCGACCAAGACTCCTATGGAGTCCTATACTACCTAACCATGGTTGGGGGTCAAAAAGTTTTTCATTTTGTGGGACCACCACTCAATGAAAAAAGTCAACGTCCCAGGCCGGATTCGAACCGGCACCGCCAATAGACATTAAATTCTTAAGACTGTGTCTTAACCACTGAGCTACGGGCGGCCCTTATTAGGTTATTTGGTTATTTATCCAATTTCTCAATATCCACTTTTACATATACTTCACCTATACCATATCTACACCACTTATCTGTTGTACCTTTTACATTTACCTCTCTACCATATTTAAAACTAGGTTTAATGAATAGTCTCCTACAATTTATGGGTCAAGATCTAATTTGAGAACATATATCACACTTAGTTATATTTATCAACTACTTGTCCCCAGTCTACCAACATGTATATTTCCTCATATTGTTATTACTAATGTTTTATTATTTTTAGTTTTTTATATACTTTATAAACATAACAATTGTATTGAAATTTTTTATATTTTTAATGTTCAGTTGATTCTAAAATGTTTTTATCTTGTTTTTCTTATTTAACCCTGCAATGTAGGGCGAAAACGTTGGTTAACAATTAATAGTTTTTTATTACTATTTTGAAACCTTTACCGGACCAATATTTAATAAATATGATACATTATATTACTTTGCTTATAATATTTTCTTCCAATTACTTTCCTTGGAGACTTTCATCAAAGATAAGGAATAAATAATTCAAGTGAGATCGTTTAACTTGCAATTAGTGAAATCACTAGTTAATGACATTGCGTTACAATTTAACGGTTTCTGCTGTCAGAATTATTGGCTGTGACAGGTAGTGACAAGTTGTTCCTGTTATTACACAATACCTGGTACTTATTGTAGTATATACAAACTACCGTTCCTCCAAACGTTGACATCCTGACCTACAGTTGAAGTGGAGCGACCGTATCTGTCACCTACTTTTAACTAATAGTTCATGTCTTACCACTTTTCAATTGATCATGATGTTTTCATCTCGTTGTAGTAGTGGGGCATCGATATGTCATATTCCATTATTTAGATTTTTTTTAAAAAGTGTATATTATATTAGTTTTATGCTCACTATACCAGTACATCAGGGAGATAACTATTTGAAGAAAATATTCTGTAATATACCAATTGGATACAATTTATTGGGCCTGTTATCACATTATTAATTCTGTTAATTCTATTGATTTCTCCTTAACAGAAATCTCCAGATATGTGTGTATATATACATGTGTGTAAAGAAGCTTGGCTTCAGGTTCTAACCCATCCTTACCTTTAAATAACAATAAAGTTAAGTTAACACATGGTTTTATAAAAAAAATAACCTCTGATACTGTTTTTAATGATTTATGATTGCACGAGTTGTTCAGTGAACTAAAGACTAACAGTCTAAACATAAGTGGTGCCGAACTGATAGAATTGGCCAGCAGCGATTCGTAAATTCCTTACCGAACATTAAACAGTCCCACTCGTCAAAGTTACAATACGAAATACCATGAGGAAGTTAGCCGAAGACCTAAAGAAGTTGGCGTACCAGTGCTGGCTCAGGCAACTCAACAACGACAGAAACTGGAAGCCAACCTATCTAAATCTACCGAAAAGAGTCAGATTGAGTTGCTGAAAATAAGGACGCAGAACTCAGCTTACATACACACCAGTCAACAAGAGCCTTTTATCGGAGTAATGGTTGATCTCGACCATTTTATCAAAGACGGTGATCAGATTAAGAATCTGATAACCAACAGGGAAGAAACGGGCACGGTACTGGAGGTGGATGAGCGACTGCTTGAAGCCTCCTTGATCAGCCGTATTTCACGGGGAGTTCTGAACACAATACAGGGAGACGCCTCACTCGTGCGAGACACTGAAGGTACGACTAAAGAAGCTATACGGTGGCGGGAGATGGACCCTAGAAGAGGACATGTTTTAACTACTTAATAGTATAAGAGCCGTGAAGAAAAAAAGGCAGTTATCTCACCCCAATTTTATATTCATTCGGAGCTCTGTATATTAAAAACTACCAACAACACTAGAAAATCTAAGAGAATATTATTTAAAGAAGAGTAAATTTGCTGAAATATTACCCCTAAAAGAAATACTCACGTCCAATAGTTCTCGAGATATAGCTTTGTAAAAAGCAAAATTTCTTAAAAATCTACTGAAAGATTAGTAGTTAGGTAATTTATTTTGAGAAATC
>NW_027115055.1:216476-217873 GCF_000696795.3 Halyomorpha halys
AGTACTATAAGGAGCGCCGTATTCAGGGCCGATAAATTGTATTAGTGTATATATAATCCTTAGTTTCTAAGTAGTATATATAATTGTATTTGTTTAAATAAATAAAATAGGAGGTAAGAACAAAAAAAAAAAAAAAGTATTCAGGGCCAACCAAATGGCGAGTTTGCAGAGAAACTCCTAGGCTCCCTCCCTTAAAAGTGTATATACTGTATAAAATAGCAACTTTATTACTATTTTAAACAATTTCACCACACGTGTTTACTAAAAATTTAAACTAATAATAGTTTTGTCTCATGCTAATCTTGTGTAATTACTCTGCCGAACTCTGTGTATTTAAGGTAATATAATATTGAGATCTAAATGGTATTGTTTATTCTTCATCTCTTTTATTTTTTCCATCAAAAAAACTATTAGCCCCCTACAAGTATCCTCGAAGAAACTATGAATTAGGGATTTCAAAGCAAGTAAAAAAAATCCTTTTAAGGAAATGTCATATAATGCTTTGCTTAGGTGATATTATCATCTAAAGATTTTCATTGTTATCAATTATTTATATGATAATAAATAAATTAATACGTGTTGAATGAAATGTAAACATTAATATTCATATTATTTTTTTTTAATTGATTACCTTTAACATAGGGTGTTAAAGCCACCTCAAATCGACTGTCTTTTTGTTGGAAGGCTTTAAAATGAACAAAAAACAAACCGGTTCGGATTAAACATTTATTTAGCCAATTTAAACATTTTAAAAACTAAAAACTAACATAAACAAAATATACAAGTAAAAATAAAAAGGCCTTTCAGATAAAAATAAAATAGTTCGATAAATTATGAAAATGACAATAAAACTAATTTACACACAAAAAAAGAAATAAATATATAAAATAAACACTGCACAAAGAAAGGTTGCTCCACTCCGATAGAGTGTTCCGGTTTTTTGTTGAATAGACATTAAACATAAAGTCTATTCCATCCCGGTCCTTAATTCTTTAAGAAGAATAATAATTGAAACTTGAGAAACTATATTGAGTTTAGAGATGATTCCAACTGATATGCGATCAAAGCTCAAAAACCTTGTTTGATGTGTCCAAAGGAACAATGAAGCAAAAAAGATTTTTTTTTACCGGCCTTAAGAACCCTTCTTTCTTGATCTTATCCAATTATATTTAATGAAATGAGATCAAGGAATTATGGAAATCTTGGTAATATCAAAGATACTGATCTTATTATTGTTAAAAGTGTTCTAAATTTTTATAACTATTATGGGAAATAAGAAATGAAAGCTTATGTATTTTATATTTATAAACTTTTTTGACGAAGTTTGATTTAAATAGATTTTTATAAGATTTCAGGTCACATATTATTTTTAAATAATCAATCAAAAAATTTAATTT
>NW_027115055.1:218453-220240 GCF_000696795.3 Halyomorpha halys
AAATATTTTTAATAAAAAAAAAAATGAATTTTCTGTAATCTGGGATAAAATAAATATTTTTAATTATCGAATGTAAATTTAATTGTATGATTTCATTTTTAATACTACAATTAGTCCTGCGTGTCAATATAAGAACAACGAACTTAAAGATTTTTCTGTTTTTAGGGATAGTTTAAATCACTTTGATGGATCGAATTTAATAATCAAACAAATATTTCTCTGTGTATGTGAGTACGTTTTGTGAATATTGTGATGTCGGTAGCAACTACACTAAATCGCAGACTCTATTCTAAATAAATTTAATATATAAATACTGAAGAAAAATTAACTTTAATACAAACATAATTTAAATCTACTCGTATACAAAAGAAAAAAAAAAAAGAAAAGAAAAGGCTTTCCATTAGACTTATATTTACAAAGTATTTGAGAAATATTTTACCCTGTTGTAAAATTTATAAACCAATCTAATTCATTGTGATATCGACGATTATATAAAAAATATTACATGTTATATTTTAACCAAGTGTCTGTTCTCCTCTGTCTAGGCTGGGTGCGGGCGAAAGAGACTCCTTCATGATCGCCCTGATTTCGTTTATCGGTTTGATAAGAGCAATTAGAACGTCATCGTCCCTTCGCTGAAAAAAGTGTAAAAAAAATTAATTAGTAAAAGTGTAATTAATTATAAAACAAGCTTTTTTAGTTATAAAAAAATAAAATATAAGGTTTTAGTTTAACTTTAATCCAGTATTTAGGCCCAATCTTGTAGGACATATTCATGGTTATAACATACTGAAGAGTGGTATTCAAGAAAAGTAACCGAAGACTTACATAGCGAATAAACAAGGAAAAATTAATTTAAAGTATATAAAGATTTAGTTTAAAATAAAAATAATGGTTCTAAAATAATTATAAGAAGAGTTCTCACCGGAGAAATTTTTAAAAACTAGTATGCTGAAGAACTTAAGAGAAGAACTCATGTTTATTTATTTTAATTGTGGCGTAGAATTCCGAAATTCTAATTTTTTTTTTCAATTTCTTTTTTAACGATGCGATTTGATACTAAATTATGGATGAAAAAGTTTTTTTTTTCCAAAAATAGTTAAATCACATAGTTATTTTACTGTTTCAGAAGATAAGTATGAAATTTCTGAAAAATGATTTGGTAGCTTTTGCAAAAAGTATCTAAGATATATAAATTAATTAAATAATTGATGAAAATAAATATCATGAAATATTATAGTTTTCAAATTTTTATGATCCTTACGCTTCTTCTTGTTTACTTTACCTATTTCATAAATAGGTAGTAGGCAAAACTAATAATTTCAAACATAATCTTATTTGAATCTTACATTGACTAGGTTATATGTCTTTATCAATACATTATAATTATTAAAAACATAATGACTATTGTGTAGTAGAGAGAGAAACATCTAATTTCACATTGTGTATCCATAGAAATGAAAGTCCATGTTAGGTTGCAAACCCTTACCAGAAGGAAAGTGAACGGGACTACAATGATAGATTCTCAACACCGCTCCTGATTCAATGCAAAAGAACCTTATGGGAACAGTGGCATAGAAAGTGGAACTAATCATCCAGCAAGCTGCAAGAAATGGGACGTGATATCCTGCAATGGAAAATCTCTTCCATACAGACCAGACCTGCAAAATCTGACCAGAGTGGGAATTGGATATGCAGCCTTCACTTAGATATGCTAAATGAGGGGATTGGAACAAACATTTTGAGAAATATCCAAACTATACTTTCACACCAGAGCGAAATATACC
>NW_027115055.1:225092-226116 GCF_000696795.3 Halyomorpha halys
TTTCAGTACATTTTTTATGAAATGTTGCTTTTTAATCTCTCGAGAACTCATTAGCTTTATTAGTTCTAATATTTTAGAAAATTTACTCTACTTCAAATGATGTTCTCTCAGGTTTTCTAGTGGTGTTTGGTAGTTTTAAAGATATAGAGCTCCTCATTAAAAAATATTTTTTTTTTACGTTTTGAAACAGCCGTCATTTTGTATTCCCCCTACCTATACTTGGCTGATTCATAAATTTTGACTAGTAATAATACATAGTTTCTATTAAAGTAATCAAACATTGGGGTGAAATAACTGCTTTTTTTCTTGGCTCTTGGACTATAACTCCAAGGTCTCGGTGTTCGATTCCGACTGGAGATGTAATTATTTTCTATTACACTATAATCGTGAGTCAACTCTGTGGGTTATGGAGCACTTTTGAGGTCTTCCTAGCCTCGTTAAGTGGGGAAAAATCTGGTGGTTGAGCGTGATCTTGAAAAATCACCTTGTGTAGCCGTTGTTCTTAAAACAGGGCTTCCTTACAAAGTACTATACCCATGGGTTGCAGGTTTCCAGTTTATATAACCTGAATACTTGCATATGGATTTGATATTAAATTGAAATCTAAATAAAATTATAAAAAATATTAATTTTAATGCCTTGGGACAACTCAAACAACAGTACATCCTTAAATTGCAACTCAAGGAAGTGTATGAGTTGTTTCCTCTATAATTTTAAATTAAAAATATGTTTCATTATAATTAATTTTCCTTTATTTATTATTTCCATAAAAGTCATATTTGTAGGAAACAAATTTCATTTTCACCATGTCGTTATCCTCTTAATGTCATTTGGCAGCGAAACAGTTGTGAAAATACTTTCTAGTAGCTGCGTTAAAGTCAAATCTCATATACTTTTCGTTATTTATAATGATCTATTTTTCACTAGACTGCGTGATGAAATATACGATTCTCTCTTTCTTTCTATCTATCTATCTCTCTGTTGTCATATAACTTTCCCTAGTTTAAAATTTATTTAACTATTT
>NW_027115055.1:226166-228204 GCF_000696795.3 Halyomorpha halys
TGCGTGATGAAATATACGATTCTCTCTTTCTTTCTATCTATCTATCTCTCTGTTGTCATATAACTTTCCCTAGTTTAAAATTTATTTAACTATTTGCCTGATGGTCTAAAAATTTTCTCATTTTTTCAGTGTAAGCTGAACCTTCTTTATAAATTTCAATAGATTAAGTATTCAGAGATATAATTTTTTAAATATTCATGAGCAAATTACTAATATAGAAGCCACACGTATCGGTATAAGCTGAACTTTTATATTAAGCACTCCTAAAGAAAAAAGTAGTACTGTCACGATAGTAATCTGTCTATTGCCGTATGAATCTGTTTGTGAGAATTGAGAATCAGTGTTTAACCATGTAAGGCTCAGGAAACATTGCAATCAAAGTACAAGGGCATGCGCATTAAAAAGTTTATGTTCTCAACAAAAATATGGTTATCAATAGAAATAAATGAAATTAGTTAAAATAATTATTTGATCTAATATTAAAAAGTAACAAAGACTTAATTTTTTTTTTTATTTACACGAAATCTATCCAAGGAATAAAAAAGGCTTTTGTAATTACAGGCCCTTAATAGCCAAAAATCCCAAGAGAATAAAAAAATAGTTAATTAAGCAATACTTTTTATTACTCTTATAAAAACTATGCACAGTTAAGAAGAAAAATTGATGACTCTGCCAAGGTAAAGGGTAATGCAAAAATAGCGGTTGTTCTAGAAGTTACAAAAAATTATTTTTGAGTTTTAAAGTATAGAAAAAAATTACGCTTTTTTTTTTATATAAAAAGATTCATTGTTTACCAAGGGTAAGTAAATATTGAAGTATCTACATACTGAAGTAAATGCAATTAAAAAGTTAATATGGAAGTATCTAAAGTGCACACGCCCTGAAATCCGTTTTTCATTTGGAGTTCCTTGTCGTTAAAACTGCCTGCAGCGCCACAAAACCTAATGGAATAATATTTAAACTAGAGTGATTTTATTAAAATATGGACTCTTTACTTTTAATAGATCCCGAAATACAGTTCTTTAAAAAGGAAAATCTATTAACAAATAACAAAAAATTAATATTTTCGATAGGAGTAGTAGTTTCCATGATTCCCACTAAAATTAATTCGCAAAATAAGGATTTGTCTGTATTTAGAAAAAAAATGTATATAGAAAACTACTGAATATAAACAGCTCAAGTAGGGCTTTTATTCTAGCAAATTTATTCTACTTTAAATGATATTCTATTAAGTTTTTTTTAGTGTTATAGGTAACTTTGAAGATATGGAGCTACGAATGAAAATTTTGTATTCCTCCACCATTGGTTGCCAAAGTAATCAATGCCCATAAATAGTTTTCATTAAAGTAATCAAATATTGGGGTGAAATAACTTTGAGAAAAAATAAACAAAGAAAGTGGTGGTTGATTCGATAACTGTGCAGATGTGACAGTTTTATACAGTAGTAAATAACAATAAATAAATTATTTTTAAAAAAAGTTTTTTTTAAAATACAACCCAAAATATCTTCCAAGCTTTTAAGACCCAGATCCATTTTGGGTAATCTTTTCTGGCACAAGCTGGATGATTTAATCATTATTGGTTTATCGGCCAGACAGCTGCAACTGTTTTTCTCTCAACCCAAATATAACCTATTTCCGTTTGTGTACCGATACAGGATTGATTAATCTTTTTTGACCAGAAACTACGTCCCGTCAAACGAATAAGGAACTCGTTTATACGACCAATGGTTACTCTCTCGCCGTATGTCTGTTTAGCCAACGGCCATGTTTTTCCAAGTAAAATAAACTTATCAGATAATCTTAGAATCGAAATGTCTCACTACAGACGTATCCACCATCCTCTACATCAACAATTCTAAACAATTCATGTTCATTATATTTCTGAGAGGGTGCGAAAAAAGATTTCTCTTTTTTTTTCTACTTATAATGCAAATTTAGAACACTTTACAAAACTAAAGTTGATTAAATAAGGAATACATAGGCCCATGAATCATAATTAAAGTATATTATTATACAATATTGTTTTATGTTGTGAA
>NW_027115055.1:228915-239048 GCF_000696795.3 Halyomorpha halys
TTTAGAATTATCTTTAATCCAAAAATACGAGTAAATTTGATGTGAACAGTATAATGACATGACACATACTTGTGGAGGAGTCACCCATTGGCAAAACTCCACTAATATTTCTGGTTTAGAAGGTCACGAGGTCAACTTCTTTTAATCAGCACCTCCAAAATTTTTCAGGGATACCAGAGAAAACATGGTTAGAAACTAGTGGGTTTGGGTGGTTAGAGAGTTTATTATGAAGTATTGATATCTGGTTCAAACTGGATCGGCTAAATATGGAATATTAAGTATTTTTGAATAATTTTTGTGTAAGAAATGAATTAATGAAGAAGTAAGAAGCATTGGGAATCTTAAAAAAAAAATTGGATTGTAAGGATTGGATACGAGAAAAAGTCTATAGTTTAGAGGAACCTCTAAGCTCAACTAACTTTAAATCCAAATGTGTCTTATTTTAGTCGTGTAAATGCGTACTTTGTAATTAATTGAAAATTGAGACTATTCTTCTAGTAAGTTTTGTTACAGTCGAAAGTCGGCAAGCAGTTTCATGTATTTTCAGTCTTGTGGGAGGATCCCATGTTGGTCATTTTTCGAGGTTTATTCCTAGGTACAGGATCTGTTTAATTGGGTTAAACAATATTTGAGACAAGATACTTCTAGAATTATACCTTGCTTTTTTTATTGATTACTGTATTAAAATCTTATTCTTTGTTATAACAAATTAACCTTCTGGTACGATTTTCAAATTAGTGACTTTGCAGGAAATCTTTCTCCAAAACGATTTTTACATTTACTAGTGGATCATTTCACCAGATACGCTTTTGTTCTCCCATCTTCGAATCAAAAAGCTGCAGATTATACCAAATTATTAAAACCAATTGTAAAGGAACATAGAATTAAAATTCTTCTAGCTGACCAATATGCCTGTATTAATTCTTATGAGTTTAAACAATTTTTAAAAGTTCATAATATTGAATTGATCTTTACGGCTGTAAACTGCCTACTCTCTTACGGAGTAAACGAACATCTAAATCAGTCTTTAGTGAGTAGGATTCGTTGCAAATAAATGAGCAATAGAACCGACCCTGGTCACAAGTAGTAATAGAAAGTACAGAGGAATATAACAGCACGACTCACAGCATAAAATGTTCATCTATAGAGGTATAGACCTACTGTATGGTACTGAATCATCCATTTTACCGAGTGAGTTACGATCCAACAGAAACTTGAATGAAAATCGAATAGAAGCATTCTTGAACCCTCAAATATACCATAAAGCAAATATAGAAAGAATAGATAGAAACAAGAAAAATTATACATTTGCTAAAAATGATCTAGTGTACATAGAAGCAGGCAATAAGTTAAACCGAAATATGCTCGAAGAAATACGTAAAGGACTTCATAGAATAATCAAGCAAATTTCTAAAACAATCTACGAAGTAGGCTCAGAAAGAAAAGTTTTTGACACAATTTTTTACCACAGCAGCAAACTGCTACCTTATCTAGAAGAGCTTCAAAGTTGATTCTGTGAATTAGGGATGTAAAAAAGCTTCAGGCTCTAATCTATCCCCACCTTTAATTAATGAGTTAATTTCTACAGTTAATACATGATGTTACAATAAAATAACCTTCTGATATTGTTTCGTAGGTAGGTATAAATTTAAGATCTAATGTATTATTTAATATGAATTCGTTATTAATTATTATTTTATTTCGTATTAGCAAAAGATGCTTATAGTCTTGATGATAGTACAAGAGCCGGCAAGAAAAAAAAGGCAGTTTTCTCACCCCAATTTTTATTACGTTAATGAAAACTATGTTTAATTACTAGTCAAAACTGATGAGTCTGCCAAGTATAGGTTAGGGGAATAAAAAATGGCGGCTGTTTCAAAACCTTAAAAAAACACTAATTTTTCATTCGGAGCTCTATATCTTAAAAACTACCAACAACACTAGAAAGTCTAAGAGAACATTATTTAAAGAAGAGTAAATTTTCTAAAATATTAGCCCTAAAAGAGCTATTTACGCCCAATAGTTCTCGAGATATAGCTTTGTAAAAAGAAAAATTTCTTAAAAATCTACTGAAAGATTAGTTTTTTATGAAATGTTGCTTTTTAAAAAGCTATATCTCGAAAACTATTTAACGTAAATAACTCTATTAGGGCTCATATTTTAGCAAATTTACTCTTCTTTAAATGACGTTCTCTTAGGTTTTCTTGTGTTGTTCCTACTTTTTAAGATATAGAGCTCCGAATGAAAAATTAGTTTTTTTTATCGCTTTGAAACAGCCGCAATTTTTGTTCCCCCTATACTTGGCAGACTCATCAATTTTTACTATTGATTATACATAGTTTTCATTAAAGTAATCAAAAATTGGGGTGAGATAACTGCCTTTTTTCTCCTCTTGGGCTCTTGTACTATGAATTTTATCACCAGCTACAAACACTAAACAAGATAATAAAATAATTTTAATTTTTACATTTTACACATGGTGTAAAACCTTCTGATACTGTTTTCAATTAGTTATTATTGTACTGGTGTTTGATTTATTAAAGACTATAAAAACTGATTTTGTTTCATAGGTAGGCATAGAGTTACGATCTAAGGTATTATTTAATCAGAAATTGTTTTTAATTAAGATTTTGTTTCATAGAAGCAAAATAAGTTTATAGTCTTGAAGATTATCACCAGCTAACACTAAACAAGATTATAAAATAATTTTAATTTCTACGGTTAACACATGGTGTTATAACCTTCTGATACGGTTTTCAATTAGTTATTATTGTACTAGTGTTTCATTATAATTAAATACTGTAAAAACTGACTTTGTTTCGTAGTTAGGTAGAGATTTAAGATCTAATGTATAATTTAATATGAATTTGTCATTAATAAAGATTTTGTTATTAATATATATTAGGTCACATACGATAGTTAATTAATTTTGAATTCTCACCTGAAACAGAATTTCTTTCTCGAAATAGACAAATCCTTTCTTCTTGGCTGCTATCAAAAGGCCAACAACTTTGTCATTTATTCGGGTGTACATCTGAAATACGAAAAACATTAGCTAACAACAAAATAGGTACCATTGTTTAATATTCATAATCAGAATTATTAAAACTTTTTAAAATTACACAATTATTCATGAATGGACAAGGTTATGACTTAATCTTAAAATAAAAAAATATATATATAATTTTTAAAATGAAAATGAAATCTCCTGAAATTATTTTTTTTATTTACTATTAACATTTTTGATCACTATACAATTGGTATGAGATTGCTGTGGCACTGTGGTCGAGCATGATTCTGATCAAATCATCTTCTTGCACAACCGTTGGTATAGTAACAGTTCTTCCTTAGAAAGTACTGCCACTTTTAACCCTTCATGGAGTTTAAATTCAGATTTTATTTATTTATTATTTTTTTTTTTTATACAATTGGTATAGGAAATGAGCATCTATAAACCGGAAGGTATTCCACTGAAGGAAAAACACATGTATTAATGTTTACATGGACATAGCATTGTTACAAATACAGAAAGATTAAATACAAACACACACACAAATTTGTTTATAGTTTAATTAATGAAAAAAATATTTGTGGTACACTACTGTAGGAAAATCATATATCGTGTATGAAAACATTTTTTGATATTGATTATATTCGTATTGATGTAATTCATGACTTTCAAATATTATTAGCAACACAATTAATAGTATTTAATTGGCTCTATTTTTTTTCTACAAAATCTTTAAAACTTGTATTATTTAAATACAAACATTAGCAATATGGGTGGGAAATGTATTCTCTGGCTTTTTAAACTCACTAAGGCAGGTACAATTTGATGTTAACTCACAATGTTGCACGTAAAATTAACTAACGCTCTAATTAAAACAGAGTGATTCACTTTCAACTAAGCCCATTTTGATTTGCTTTCACACACTACTATGTTTTGATAAAATGTGCTATTTTTACATGTAGTGATGTGTATCTCTTTCAAAAGGAATGATCTACTCCGCAGATAGACTGATTGATTCTCAAGAATCTCAATGTAATCAAATTACTCTATAGTTAATTAATCTAATAATTAATTAATCCATAATTATGATAATTAATCAATAATTAATCAAATTAATCTATAGTTTTCATCTACTATAGCAATTTTCGCTTTATATTTTAGGCTTAGGATTAATATGAAATCGTATAATATTTAGCTACTATAGTTCTACAACCCCATCCGTCATTTCACAAAGTAATTTCCTATTAATCAACAGAGCTAATTAATTCCTGGGATAAAAAACAAGCGATAAGTTTCTATTGATGATTCATGAGCTAACTCATCTGGAAGTTACCTTTAGACCATGAAATCGGTTTAGACGTGAAGCAAAGAAAGTTTGGGAAAATTTCTCTTTCTACAACCATTAATTGTTCTTAATTACGAGGTATGCTCATTATTGTCATGATACTCTCATCGGAATCCTTAAGTCACTATTTCCGTAGTTCGGAACACCTATGAAATTGTTGAAGATTTTTTTTTTCTTTAATGGAGTTGTATTCAAGTAGCTGATCCGTTATTAACAATGATCAGAGACACCTTATAAGATAACATTACCAAAATTCGAAATATAAATCCAACTTGCTACTCTATTGACAGCTTACCTACTCCAACATACTCCTTTCGGCAATGTAAGAGGTTATTGGATTGTTACAAACCAGCTATGTGAATCTCCATTGTTAGTTGTTTTGTTTTTTCCAAGCATCCTTTGTCTAAATTATTTTAATTTAGTTTATATATTTAATATTGTGGTAATTAAGTATTAAAACTTTAGTTTGATGATAATATTGGCTATGAATTTTTACCCATTTTGCACCAGATTGAAAATTATATACGTAGATAAGGTATGTAATTTTCAATTCTTTATAATAAATTTGATTCTAAAATCTTTCGTTTAACGCGAAAAAAAGGCAATCCTTTCTGGCCGGACCTGCCCTTTTTATATTCCTCTATTTAACTATCTTAAAGTCTCATCTTCCCATTTTAGGCAAATATTTCAAAAGTGATATAGGACCGTTGCTCCGAGAGGGTTTTAGTTGGGCGGGTCCGGTCGGGAAGGATTGCCTTTTTTGTGTTATGATCTCATTGTATGAGATTGAGAAATTTCGTACATTGACCAACATACTGGCTATAACTGTCTGTTTCAAACTTGAGATAAGAAAGGCTGTTAATTGCTTTATTAATTGTATGATTAAAATTAATTATAATTATTCCTTAATATATATAAAACCTAAAGGTGGCTTTCATAATTCTGAAACGTGTCAAAATAGATGTTAAATATTTTGCTGCTCTGCATAAGTAGTGACATTTCTTACAAAAAAAAACAGTTTTTTTTTTTTTTTTTTAGGTATTTCAAAGATTGTACCATAGACTATAATTAGTTAGTAACAACTCTAATAGCTTTAAGAAAGTCTGTAGAACCTTAGAAAAGATATTAACTGCAGTCTACGGTACTATATTTGGAAGACGTCCAATTATGAATTAGTCTAAATTTATTTATTTATTTTTTTTCATAGCTACAATATTTTTCAATCTCTAGTTAATATAATAATTTTTTTATTTTATCATTTTATAATGTCAACAATACTTTAATAAATACCAAATAGGTAAACGAATTTAATCTAATTGTTTATTGAAATCCATTATAAGCTGCTGGTTATGCTTTTTTATTTTATACATTATTAAAGCTTTAATGAGGAAAAGTCGAGGATTATGGCTTGTGTGATTCCAATTACAATATCTATAAAAATTTATGTTTAAACCCTTCATGCTAAATGTTTTTATTCCAATACATGTTTTATCTTATAATGTATTTGATTAATAATGATGAAGATATAAATTTAATGTTCCTGAAAGATTAATTCTTATAAAGCTTGATAAAATTATAAGAGAATTTCGAGTTTACCTTAATTCATAATTTATTTCTGACAATATGTGTATAAACATATTGAGAATGAGTCTGCAATTTCATATTTAATTACTTCAAATTTAATTCCATAGAGAATTCCAATTTTTCTAGCATTGTCTTGCTTTAATTTAATTATTTATTTCATTTTTGTTTATTTTAATGACGCTTTATGTGTTTGACTTTTTAAATTTAAATCATTATTTCTTAAGTAGGATATAAGGACTAAAATTGCGGTTATAGTTGCATAAATAACTTTCGATATGTATGGTAAATAAAAAATAAATGGCATTCTCAATTAGGAAAAACATTCCTTACAAGTTGTTTGGTGTAACTTGAGTCTTTCGAGACAGTTCATTATATACAGCTAGGAAGAATGGAAGGAAAACTTAACTTCACTGTGGCTAGCTGTGCCAGCATATCATGCTGCATAGAAAACCTATCTCAAAGACTCAAATTACAACGAACAACCTGTAAGACATGTTTTTCTACACATAATTTTCTTTGAGTCCTTAGGAAATAATGATTTAAATTAAAATAATATTATTTATTATATATTATATGGCATAGCTGCCCACCACACCATAACAGATCAGTAATAAAGTAAGAAATCACCTTTAGATAAGGGAAATCAGTTGTTTTATACTAAATAATCTTATATAACTCAAGTTTCCACTCTTATCTGGCGTGTTATTTTTTTTAAATGTTTAAACAATCTTTTGTGTATATGATAAAAATTTGAAAATTTCTCAGGTATAGTCTTTGATTTTTAAGTTAATCAGTAAACATTCCAGTTAATTCTGGATCTAAAAAAAATATTAAAAGAGGTATATGTCGATTAATGTTAATTTACAGAAATAGTTTAATAGAATTATTGTGATAAATTGCCAAATAGTGTTGGGAACCAGTCGAATATAGAGGTTTGATTAAAGTTAGTTAAATACATATTAACAAACGGATTGCACCAACAGTTATGAATTTTGCGATATCTAAAACTTTATTTATATCAATTTTTGTCGTATCTTGACCGTATATTCCTTAGGTTGAGCTAGATTTTTACATCTGGAAATTTTTTCTCTAATTTTTCAATTATTTTTGACACCTAATGGACTCAAATTAGGCCTATCGAGATCAAAAAGATGTGCAACTTTGGTTTTTAATACGCGAAAAAGCTTACACGCCTACTATAATTCTGAAACGAATTTAAAATGTTAAATACTCGCGTAAGGTTTAGCTTAGTAGTACCATTTTCTACTAATATTGTAAAAGCTAAATAAAGGCCTAAAAATTAATTAACGCATAAATCATAAAAGATTCCTATAAAAGAAACCACCAAGCGTTATAAGACCAAAGTTGTGCATCATTTTGAATGTATCCAACAACCTTCCTAGGATTTAGTGGTAATGGTTTTTGAAAACAAAAAAAACTACTAAATTACATTTAATCTGCTTCCAGGACTGCTTGCATTTAAAGTCTTGGTCGTCATTCTTTACAACTTTTAAAAATAAACTCTAATGGTTAAGCAATAAAAGTTAAAAGTTTGACGAGTTCAAGTTTCAACTCTTTGATGCTTAGCTCAAGCATGAAAAAAATCTATTATTTTTAAAGCTGTTATTTTCACACCTTAAAAACAATCAAGAAAACAAAATATTATTTTAAATCACTATTCTTGAATTGAATAAGTAAATAATATGATTTTGTTCACTTTTTTTTTTTTTTTTTGTATAACTCATCTTATTTTTCTTTATATTTTCTTAATTAATAGTAATATAAAAGCAAGGTAAACACTAAAGACGTTTCCAGATATTCTTGCACCTCATCCATATTCTGTCAACCAGAGAATGAAATTTATTTCTGTACACACCCAGTTCAAAGGATGGGTGTTAAATTCCCTTGGGTTTAACGTTTTTTTTTGTTCGGTATTTGGCAAACTTCTATTCTCAAGCTTAATGGGTCCTGTCCAATTTAATTTAATAATAACTATTACTACTGCCAAATAACTTTCTGTATGAAATTAAAAAAAAAAAAATTATAATCGAAAATATTCTCGAAAAAATAAAAACTGAAAAATGTTATGCGTTTCTCATTGTAAAATGATAGCAGACTAATATTTTTTATTAATCTATGATGATATGGCACTGGTGAAGAAGACTAAGAAGGAAGAGGTTTCAATCATGTCAGTCGGAATGAAATTCTGCCTGATCAACTTATCAATATAACAGATCAGCAATATAAAATCTCTTAATATATATTGTCTTAATTTACAGTTTAAGGATTAATACAATTTTAGCTAACATTTTTTAAAAGACTTTTATTTGATATTGTACCTTTTTTTGTAATTATAGAAAAAAATCTCCTATAGTTTTATCATTTTTACAATAAAATTATAATTTTGAGTACTATTCGCACTTCATTATGTTTAGTATATTATGAGAAGAACAGGAAGAAGACATAGAAAACATTAGGAGACATGGAAAAACTAATTTCTTCATTAAATTAAAGAAAAAATCTTCAAACTTCAAATGTGCCTAAAATGTACCCCAAAGGATAATTTAATACAAAAAATTGGTTATGTAATTCTTTAAAATGATTAAAGGGCATTAGGAGAAACAGAAAAACTGAAATCGAACTGTAAGTATGCATGATATAAACCCGTACGCCGAATTTAAAACAAAAATGACATCGGAGGTGTATCTTAGAAGACATAGAAAAACTGAAATTCATTGATAAAACCGAAAAACTAAAATCGTACTGTAAATATGCATGAAACATACTCTAAAGACCAATGCAAGAAAAACAGATAATAATAAAAGGTTAGAAAACCCAAAAGTAAGGTGCAGATACCACCATTCGTTTTCTACATACATCTGTCCTTAGACACTCTAATCTGCCAAATTAGTCTTAACGCAATCTTCTCATCTACGTTTAAGGACGATTGCCCTTCAGTTCAAAGTATATTGGTACAAACATTAAAGAATATGATAAGATGTAATTTATGTATCTTGTTTTAATAGTTTATGTATCATATTATTAATTTATGTATCTAGCCCTGACGGTGTCCTGTAAAGTGGAGCGAAACGTCGGTGACTAGTAAATTGTCCTTTCTGCAATTCTGAGCTTTAACATAAAAGGGCTGAAAAAAACATTTTCGTTCTCAAGTTTTTGACTGGAGAAATGGCATATGTGTCATTTTACAGTATGTTCCATGCTCTTTCATATTGTATGCAACACCATGTATGTTGAGATAAGTTAAAATTCCTTAAAACTTTATTGGAAGAAAAATCTGGAATAGTATGATTCAAAACAGTTTTCTAATTATCGTGGAATGACAATATAGTCTATTGTTATCCGTCCATTTACTCATTGTTACTGTCTAATTATTATCATTTCCTGACTTCCAATTATCAATAAATATTCAAGAAACAGTATATACCAAGTAATCATACTCAATGTCACCGTTTAGTGGGATTCGTGATGTGGAAGCTAGAACCTAGGGCACTGAAGGAATGCGACCTTGCTCAAAAATAGACGTATGGTATTTAGAAAAGAAGTGGTTTGTGAAAGAGAGACTAGGAAGGGTCTGAGTTGAGTCAGGTTGGTCGCTAGCCAGGTCCTTGACAGAGCTCGACCAACTGCCAATGTTCATCCGATGTCGGCGCCTCCCGGGAGTTCACGAGATATCTCCGTCTTCGGTTCGTCTGTTCTGGCAACAGTTTCGGCAAATTGTTTCCTAGTCATTCTATAAAAATGAATACACCTACAATTGAAAGGAAAATATCGACCAGGACAAAGAACAATCAAAACGCGTACTCTGGCCAGCGCATACCTTTAGAAATATAAAAGTCAAACCTTTTTTTATTATTAAATGATCAAGATAAGAAATGGAGAAGCTATAAGGGATGAGTCCACTTTCGAAAATTTTAATGAAAAAACATCAATAAGAACAATTCGGCTATTTTTTAAATTTAAATTACTAATAAATTTAAACGTAAGGAAGGATATCCAATAGATATGATACATTTAATAAAATTTAAATTTTTATTTAGGGAAATAATATTAGAAGTATTAACTGTTATGGTAATTTATAGTGGGGAGTGGGTAGATCATTGCTCATGCAATGGACTACTCCAGGGACCCGGGTTCGAATCCAGCTGTGGCAGATAATTGTTATCTGTTAACTGT
>NW_027115055.1:240078-252404 GCF_000696795.3 Halyomorpha halys
TGCTATGTTATCATTTTATAATTATTATTACTTTAATTCGTTAAATTTTCAATATCGATATTTCGATATTTTAAAATATCGATATTTTAGTCCCGATATTATATCGATATCGATATTGCTATCCGATATCGATATCAATATCAATATCGATATTTTTCTTTCGATATCCCATCCCTACTTCAGACACCTGACGCCAGCTCACCACAGCCATAAGCAAGTCGAGCTGTTTAGGACCAAGGCTTCCATGCTTCATCACCTGCTTGCCTCTCCTAACCTTTCATTCCTCCTCAAATTACTGATTTACAAAAGTATACTCAGAACCACTTCGGAGCACCCACAACATCAGAGAAACTCCAATGGTTTCAGAGTAGTATAGTAAGATGTATTGTAGATTTCATTATAAAGAACTTACCACATCCATAAAACGTATTTATTTGACCCGATGTTTCGACCTGAATTTCAGGTCTTCATCATGGCTAAAAAATAAAAAAGAGATAACAACCAATATTCAGAGAATCATAAAAAGATGATTATAATAAACAAACAAATTAGGAAATATACAAAACAATGTATTAAGTACAAACTAGTGGATTAATAACACTACTTTCTACTGCTATTGTTAGTAATCAACTACTTTCTACTTAATTCATTGTCATGTATATTTTCAAATTTGTTTGTCTATTATTTTCTTTCTTTTTTTATGTCTCTCTCTCTCTCTCTCTGAGTGATGGTTGTTATCTCCTTTTTTTGGCGCTGATGAATACTTGAAATTCAGATCGAAAAGTTGGCACAATTAAATAAGTTTATATTTGTTTGCTGGTCGCACCCCAGACCTCATAATCTTCTACTCAGAATAATTATTTTTAAAGAATTAGTGCAACTAATGCAATTTAATGCAACTGTGCAACTAAGCCGTTTTGCATTAGAACATTATAAATTGGATATGATCATTTAATGTCTGCCTATTTTTAATATTTTCTTTAATTTTCTAATACTGCTTACTTTAAAATTATTTTCAAATGAAACGTATTTTAACTGTCAATCATCACTTCATCTCTATAACTGTTCACTTTTGCTCTGACTTCTAGTCTGAAAGATAAATTTTCTGTCTCGTTCATTATTCCTTCATTCTTGATTTTCATCTTACCCCCGCTTTCGATCTCTTAGTTTGTACTGTATTTTATATTTCTTTTATTTATCTCTTATTATTTCCGTTTTCATTAATTTTCCAGTACCTTTAATTATTCTTATTTAATTTTTACGTTTCACTGTTCATCTTTTTAATTTTGTATTTACTTTGTCCATTTAAGTTTACATCATTTAAATGTTTGTATCTTTTTTTAAGCTTGATGAAGCCATGCAATGTGGGACGAAAGTTTGGTTCAATATAAATAGTTTAATCACTATTTGAGTTTTTTTTTTACCATATCTGGATCATCTTCCTTTAATTATTATATACATAGTAAATCAGCAACTTCAGGCTTGAATAATTTTCATTTCTTTATGCTGTATTGAACATATTTATTTAAGTCAATTTTTTTTTCTGATAAAGTTTATTTTTACCTTTTTATTTATTTAGGAAATTCCTAAAAAATTCTTACTCTGGGCAAGCATGGAGGTATGAATCGAAATGGTTCTGAGGTCTCCTATAGACAAATGCAATTGTTGAATCCCTAACAGTGGAATGTGCACATAATCAATACCCTGAGTCAGTTGCAGTTCACAGTCTATGAGCTCATAAAGATAGACATAAACCTTGCAGATATTTATAGTTTCATTACTTACGCCTCAATGAACATAGTTTATGAACGTATTCATAGTTTTAGTAGTGTTTTTAACCATGTACATTACAAGGAATTTTTTCTTTCTCATTTTTATTTAATTATTTTTTTATTTAAAATTTTGTATAAAATGTTTTTTCGTTCATAAATAGATTTTTTTTCCTTTCACTTACCTATACATCAAATATATAGTAACAAAAAATATAATGATCCTGAAAAATTTTAAATTCTTCGACGGAAATACACGTTTTTATTTCTCTTAAGTCCAAATACTCAAATCTTGCACAATATTAACGTTGTCGGTTTGAGTATGAGATAAGCCTAGCTCAAAAACGAAACTGAAATAACCTTAAGGTGGGTATATGCCAGGGATGTGACACTAACTTTGTTTATAAAATCGACTGATTAAAAGTGGCACATAATTGCATAGATTTTTCCAACATTCTCGAAAACAACTCAAGATTTTGATTAAACAATTATTACAAGGAATTTTTTCTTTCTCATTTTTATTTAATTATTTTTTTTTTTATAAATCTCTAAATGAGAAAAAGCTCTTTTTTTATTTAAAATTTTGTATAAAATGTTTTTTCGTTCATAAATAGATTTTTTTTTCCTTTCACTTACCTATACATCAGATATATAGTAACAAATAGTGTGATAATGAAAAATTTTAAATCTTCGACGGAAATACACGTTTTTATGTCTCCTGAGTCCAAATACTCAAGTCTTGCAAAATGTTAACGTTGTCAGTTTGAGTATGAGATAAGCCTCGCTCAAAAACGAAACTGAAATAACCTTAAGGTGGGTATATGCCAGGGATGTGACACTAACTTTGTTTATAAAATCGACTGATTAAAAGTGCCACATAATTGCATAGATTTTTCCAACATTCTCGAAAACAACTCAAGATTTTGATTAAACAATTAAATGATGTTTGGTATTATTCTTGGGAGGAACAAAATTTATATTGGTTATTCCCATTTCAAGAATTTTTTCTAGCAAGAGAAAATATTATGGTCTTTATATTTTTAAAATCACAAAAATAACTAAAATCCAAAATAAGCCTACCTAACACCGCAAACCTTGGGGACATATGTAGGACAATAAGTGAAATATTTGTTGATATTTGTTATTCTTAAGAGATATTATCTCATAATAAAGTTAATTTCCTATTTTGTACTATTTTACCCTTCCTACATTTTAATAATTTTTTTATTTCTCCTCTTAATGAGAATATTCCTAATATTTGGGGAAAAAGATATTGTGTTTAATTTTATAAAACGAAGTACTTATACTATAAGTATTTATGGAGTTGTAGCTCTTAAAATTTTCATTTTTGGAAAATAAGTACATTAATGTATTATCTGCTGAAAATATAACCCGAAGTATTTCAGTTAATTCTAAATATTTTTAATTAATCAAGTATTTCTTACTTATGTTCTGTCAAACTATATTTCAAACGCATTGTTGTAAAAAGCTTCATTTGAACTTTAAGTATAACTTCTTTGTACATGCTAATTTAAATTTAAGTCAATTTCTGTCTATATGTGATGAAAATTTTAAAAATAATTACACCAAAACATGTGTATCGTATACTTTTTAATGAAAATAGGTGATTAACAAGCAAACGTGATATTACATCATAAAAAAAAAATTAATTGAAAAATATAATAAGCAGCAATAAACAATACAGTTTTTAGTTAATTGTTTTATCTTAAAGCTAGTGGAAAATATTTATTCAATAATGATAAAGACACCTACAGATTTTAAACAATGTTGTACATATCTACAGATTTAAAATCGATTTATTTTGTATATGTAACGCTCCAATTTCCGGTATGTTTTTAGTGTAAGTAGGATTTATGAAAACATACTTTTGCCTTATATGAAATTGAATTTTAAGTTGTGTTTGTATTCTAGTCTTTTCCCTCAGGATTAATATTCAGTGATAATCTCTATTATTATTGTATTTTGTAATAAATATCTTTCTATTGCTATTGGAAATCTGTTAATAAAAGATTCTATTCACTTTTGAAACACAAAAAACGGATTATATTGCTTAAAAAAAATCTTTTAATGTTCGAAAATAATTCGACTTGTAACTGGAGAAAAAACTTTTTGAAATGCTTTTATTATTAATTTTTATTTTTTTCTATAAAATGGTATGAACACAATTATCAACCGATTTAGTATAAACTCATATAAGCCAAAATAAAAATAATTTTAAATACAAAAAATCTACTTGAATACCAAAAAGGGACACAACCTATTTAGAAATGAGTGAGAATAGAATTCGCAATACCACGACAGAAGCACGCAAACAGTTTTTTTTATACAGGAAGCCGTATATAAACTGTTGGGTTGAGTACAGGATTTATTGGGTGAGGAATTACATTGGTTCATTCCTTTCATCAGACCTATTAATAAATAAAGTTTTAAGTTTATGACGTTTAGCTAAAGTTGAACAAAACGTGACCTCTGCTTATAGACGTACCTACTGAGTGCCAATAACCTCGACTTAAATATCTCATTGTTGATCCACGCTGTTGACAGCTGATGAGAAGGGTCAAGGTCCCAACGTTAATATAAAACATGTTCTCCGATCTATTTCACCCAGTGGTGTTAATATAGTGCCGATGAGACAGATTCGGGCAGCGACGCGACTAGACTCCGGGAGAGGAATGTACAGCTGGCAACACATCCTTCACTGCCGGATTTACTTTTCTCTCGGCATTGTGTTCAGCCACTCTTCTTTTGTTTTCGTCTCGCTTTTGGACCAGAACCAACAATGCCTTATTAGAAGATATTCTCGTGTAAAAAAAAAAAAAAACTGTTACTAAGATTCTGAAATAGTTTGCGACCCACGTCATCTTTTTCCATATTAAGGATGTGATGCGGAATGTGGATCAAATGAATCCACTCGTCCCTTGAATTTTTAGCATAATTTAGCAGTATTATGTATTTTTATTAAAGTTTTTTTATTATACAAAGGTATAGATGACTGTCTCTTACACAGATTGCAAGATGAGTTACATGTTTAAAAAAACTAAACATATAGTTCATACATACCCATATTCGATGAAAATCTCCCAAGATATTTTATATTGTTTTTTTTTTTCTCTAAGCCTTCTAGTTTGTAAATCATCCAGAGATTATTTGAATTTTAATTGTAATGCCAGATCACAAAAAAATCGATATCTTCAGAGAAAACTGAGTGCTGTGAACGATTTGATTTTTTATTATCCGATTCCATTTCCTAGTAAATAGGCTTTTTAAATGAAAATAAATACACGAAAAAAAAATTGTACACCAATCAGATAAGTTTAAAGAGGTTACAGAAATGTTTCTAGCTCAAGTAGTGATTTTTGTTCCCTTAGCACCGTTACCATACATAGTAGACATATTTAAAAAAAAGAACGAAAAATTATAACTTATTTAAATAAAATAATATATGTACATCACAAACAAAAATAATAGGGAAATTGATTAATTAGAAGTAAAATGAACAAAAATTTAAATTTAAAAAAATGTTGAAAAATAACATCTAAAAAAACAAACATTAATAGATATTTTTAAATATATACTACATTAAACAGGTGAGCGTGAAAAATATGCCTGTAAACGAAAAGGTGGTATACTAACTGCATTCCTGAATTTAATTAATAAAAAGATAATTTAAAAATTGGTATCAATTTTAATTAATGAAGTAAAAGAAATCAATTTTCATTTACAAAGAATTTAAGAAAATTTAATTTATGACTTCTATAATAATATATGAATTTTGGTAATTTTAATATATAAATTTTTTCTAATCTATATGACAAAAAATCCTATTTTAAATTGTAATACTCAAGGATGTACATGCACTAACTCACTAATTTTTTTTTTCTTCAATGTTTTTATAACTGGGTTCATTTTGGAACTTCAATGGCCTCAGTTGTTAAACAAAGAAGAAATCCAAAATTTTAAATATTATATACAAGTACATCATAAAATTGTAAAATTGAAATTAAAAGTATATGTTTTTAAAATAATTACAAAGATTACTAAGATATATTTAATATCTTTCTCGGTTTATCTTGGAGTTATATTCCAATATTGAGACCACTTCGGTTATCTTCCGTTTACAGATGTCGGCAGAATCCTCATCACCCTTTCTTCTTTCTTTTAAGTGCTTCTCCAACTTTACAAAAGCTTGATTTTTGCGCCGATTCTCTAGCTATTGAACGTCCCTGTACTCCTTATGAAGGCTACATCACATATAAAAGCGTTCGAACATAATGTAGTCAGCAAAGCAGATTATCGGTAGTCAAAGGGCTTCGAGCCCATGTTGACGTAAGCTACTTGACCCTCTTTGGACGCCCCTGGCTTCGTTTCAGAACTGGCTACAAAAAGATTATTATTATTTCAGTCTGGGAGCACTCTCGCAGTCCCATTTCACCCAGCATAATGGATCTCATTGTTTAGCATCGTTTCATTGAGAACGCAAACTCTGCCAACTAACCGATCTCGGATTGGCATTGTACCTTTCGTGGACGTGTCTAATAAAACGGAACAGATGTGAGGAATAATTGTATCAAGGGACAAAGGAACCTTGACAGAAAAATTAATGATTAATTTAAAAAAAATTTTATGAACTCATTATAGATTTAATTGAATGTAAGAAAGTATATATGTTGGAGGATAGTAGGTTGATGAAATCTATTAAGGAACTGAGTTTCAAAATTAATACGGATACAACAAAATATATGGTTAATAGTAGAAACGCGAGAAATTTTGGTGATATCGATATAAGAGTTTTTTTTTTCGTGCCCTCATGAGATTTTAATTGGTATTTAGTACGTACATATAGGACGTATGCTATATGTATAGTTGGGTATGAAGGATACCTTGGATGGCCTTTTGGCATTATAAGGTTAGGTGAGGGGTTCAATGATGGTTGTAAACTTGGTTGGGGCGGGAGGAGCCGCTCCACTGGTGGAAATATTGATATAAGAGGAAATACGTTTGAACAGATAGATAGGTTTAAGTATTTAGGTTCTACGGTAACTAGAAAAAACGAAATTTATGAGGAAATAAACACGAGGTTGGGAGTGTTTAGGTTTCATTTTCAAAATTGCTTAGATCAAGCTTTCTGCACAGAAACTTAAACGTAAGACTTTACAAAACTATCATCCTTTATACCTCTTGAGGATGTGAAATTCAAAAACTTTAATCGACACTAAACATTAGGAACTTCCCCATACGAAGAAATAGTGCCGGGGCATGATTTGCACTGCATTTGCGCTTCTAAGATTCCAAATATTTCTATTTTAACTATCACTTCTTTCCTATTATAATATTTTTCTCCTGGAATATCTTTAAGGTTTCCTCTTTTTTTTTTAGACAGGCCAAGTAATGATATATCCATAACTGCGTTTAAATTAGTCTATATAGAACTATAAATTAATTTAGCTAATTAACTGACGAATTAATGTCGTTCTCCAAAAATAAGAAAATCTTTTTTTCTAGCAAAATTTATGAAGTTATTTTTTCAATAATTTTCTGATCCCCAAATATTATTTTATATTTTATATTTATTAATTTGCTTTTAGGAATACTCATGTGTTTACTATAAAAAAAGTTTTTTTTTTTTTGTGTTGTTTATGATCTTAACAGAAAACTAAATGCTTTAATTCTCTCTTCCTCACTTGTCCCCTAGCATGAGTTTTTATCTTCCCTTCAAGATCTAGAGTTATCATTGCTCTAAGTAATATTAAAGTCATAATTTGCCATCTAAAAGATCTAATCTCGGTTTTACCTAAGTATACTAATAAATAATTAATTTGTCTCTAATAATAAACTTTTTTCTCTCTAATTTTTATTTAAATATCATGTCAAAAAGATAGAATTTTTCACTTAAAAGAGAGTGACATAAACTAATTTTTCAGGATTCAGGAGATAGGTATTCTCTGGTGGCACTTGGTGGGGCGAGATTGTTTCAAAAATTAATAAATACTACTAACAACTAAATTTTATTCCTACTCCGAAATAGTAAGCTGGAATGTACAACTTATCCTTCTATCCGAAATTCACCTTAAAATCTTGTTAAGTAAAAAAAAAGCACAGAAAAACCCTCCAAAACTAGCACAATCTCACCTCATTTTACGGCAATGAATATATCTTGACCTTAAAAATAGTCTAGAACGGACTCTCTATTCAATATCTGGAGAAAAACGGAGTAGCTAGTTGAATAAAAGATAACGGAAGCGTTTAGGGACGCTTAACGGAACAAGTAAAGGGTTTCTGAAATATCTATTGGCCACATCTTAACCATCATGTGTGTGTATGTGTATATGTATGTTTAATTGTATATATTATTTAATCAGATACACTTAGATCCATATTTTTGTCGAATGATTGTATCATTTTGTTTTATTGTATCCTTTAGCTACTTTTTAGTTTTAATGCTTCTTTTATTGTTGCATTGTGTATGTAGTATAATGTTATAATTATTATTTATTTTATTATTTGTTATAGTTTATATTGTATTCTTTTTTTTTAATCAAGATTAATCCATACTTATTACGAATTCATTGGCTCATTGTTATTAATTCACAAATTGTAAATTAATTTCATTATTTTAACTTCGTAAGTTCCCTAAACTATTTTTATTGTTATTATTTTCTTTTTACTTTATTTTCATTTTATTATTTGGGTAATTGAATTTTTAGTTTTATCACTAGAGATTAATTCATATTGTACTGTTCTAGATTCTAAATTGGAGTAGCTAATAATCAAAAGTGTAACTAATAAATTTTGGCACCAAATAAGATTATCTTGTGCTATCTATAATTTTGGCTCAAGATTCTAGGATATAGTTAAAAAGATTCGCCTGGTAAAGATTATTAAAGTATCTAGGAGCAGTACAACCGCAAGAAGATGTATCAATACAAAATGTCACCTAAAAAGAGAGGTATATACGATCAACCTCAATCCCTGTTTTATAATATGGCATTAATGTGAGGAAATAAAACGCCTTATTCAAAATATATCGTGAAGTAATAAATTGAAAATTTTGTGAAAATTGGATATGTGACCTCTCCTAGTTAGGGAATGACATTTTTCGTGATCAATCTATCATTTTTTAAAAACGATACGTTTGTGAATCTTCCAAACTGTTACCTCTGGCTGTATTATGTTGTGAACCTTACCTAATGAAACCTATCTGGTTTTTTTTCTAATTTCATTTTATTAAAGAGAATTAATATAATCTTTCACAAATTAAGGGTATTGAGTATTAGTTTTCAAATACTTATTCAAACAATATATACATAAATAAAAAAAAAGAGAGAAAAAGGAAAAAAGAGTAAATGATGACTTTATATATAATCTTTTCAACTTCTTCAATCTGGCATTTATTGTTTAAATAAATTAATTAGCATCCAAATTAAGTCTCAAAGCAATCTTTATTATTTTCAAGTCCAACGTTTCGGCCATCCTCAAGGACAATCTAATAAATAACAGCTTTTATTATAAATTCATTTTAAAAAACAAAACAAAATTATTACAAATAATTTAGCAAACTATTAAGTACAAATTTACAACTCACATGCACATCCAATTATTTAAAAACTTTTTACAGGCTATTCTGTAATTACAATTTCCAGGTAATAAATTTCAATAAGATCATCCCACAATAAAACAATAGAGAATCATGTTAATTTATTATTAAGCTTGCCTTATATTAAGTCTAATTACCTATTTTTTCACTAATACATTAATTCTAAAAAATTTTAATTACAGATCAACTTACATTTCTATTATCAATTTCTTATCAAAACAGTATTTTAACCTTCTATAAACTCATGTCAGGCTTATAATTGATTTATTTCAAAATTTATTTTGGTCTATATTTTTATTTTTTTTTATCAATATTTATATCAAACTGTAAACAGTAACATCGAATTTACCTATATTTTTCAGAATAGCCTCCAAAAAGTTTTTAAATAATTGAGATGACGTATAAATTTATATTTAAGGTATGCCATATCATTAGCAATAATTTTAATTGTTAAAATTGTTAAAAATAAATTTAAATAAAAGCTGTTACTTATTAGATTGTCCTTGAGGATGGCCGAAACGTACTTTTAAAGAAATAGAAAAAAATTGTTTTGAGACTTTACTTGGAAATTAATTAATTTATTTAAGCAATATTACTCATTGCATTAAATGTAAAAAATAATAATGAAGAAATAGATAAATATGAGACAATACCATCATAATCTGTATATATAAAAAAATATGAATCTGTATAAAAAATGTCATAAAATGAAACTGATTACTTACTAAAAATAAAATAATTTATGTACAAGACAAAGAAAATTAAATTTAAGTAACAATAAAATAAGCACACAATCGTCTATCTGTTTAAAAATATATATATACATTTTTTCATCTCCTATTTTAATGTTTTTTAAATTATTTATGAACAGTACCCACTTTATAGTATCTAAACATGACTTAAATGTTCGCATCTAAGGAAGGTAATTGTTTAAAATGGCTAGTGGATGTTTAATTTGAAGAATTCATAAACAACTTTAATGAAATTTATTATTATATTTATTTTTAGCGAACCATGGATAAATTAATGTAAAAAATTAATTAATTCATGTAATCATTCCACTAACGCTTCTTTAGGCCTGAGTTAGCATTCATTAATATTTTTTTTATTTTCTAGTACTGCTGCAAACTAATTACTCACTAATTAATATACTGTATAAACAAAAATTTATAGCCATGCATCCTTAAAACAAAAACAAAAAAAATACGAAAAACATGTATTCACTCCAATGCCATCCGGTATGAGGAAGTTCAGGGCATTGCCATATAAGGTATACGAACGCACTGTCCTTGTTCTAAAAGTGTTACAATAGTTTTTAGATTACACAGTCCAGGAATAGAAAGCAGAAAATAGTTTCTTCAGGCTAAAAATGTAAATGTAAACAGCCGATGATATAATTGAGGCTAAAAAAAGAGATGCCTGATTCATTACATAGTGATTCAACGGTCTAATACTAGATAAACAAGAACTCCCAACATGGTTGGAATGCAGAGTCGAATTCGTGAAGAATCTATATAATTAGGTTAGTTTATAAGTGGCGAAGTAAAAGATAAAATGTATATCTCAAATAAATCCGTAATTTAAATTTATTGTTTAATTACATTGGATGGATTCCAGTTTATAATGTCGATTATAAAGTAAGTAAGTAGCCTGAACTTTGAAATTTAACAATTGGCTAATTCCTTTTAATTTTTTTACCACATTTAGAAACAAAGATATGTAAAGAAAAACCCAAATAAAAATAGATGGACATTTTCTCTTTTGTTCACTTCATCAGTTTTCATTAATAAAAATAAAAATTATCCAAATAGTCTCAACTTCCTTTATTAAAACATACCACATGTTCAACCTTTCATCAACATGTTACATGTCCTTCATATCATAGTGTTGTAAAACGTTAATGATAGTAAAATAGAAAAATTGAAAAGAATAAAATTTATTAATAAATCTTCAAACAAATACATGTTTATTTTGACTTTTTTAAATTGTTTTAGGTGAGATAGCCCGCAAAGTTTTATAAATCAAATGGATCCGGCAAAACGTTAGGTATATAATATGTTTTAATAAAGAAGGTTGAGACTATTTTGATAATTTATGTTATTATTTGTAAAACGACCAGTCTTTATTAAGATAATAAAAATATATATATCAATTAATGTTGAATTAAAGAAAATAATATAGATAATCTTTAACTTTGGATACTTGGGCACGATTCTGGTCTGATAATTTCTTGATATTATCTATGTCCAAGAAACTATAAACTCCTAGCATCCTCAGCAGAACTTCGCTATCGCTAGATAGATAGATTAATTGAACATAATTGAAATTTTTATATCAATTAATATATCTAGTTAAAATTAAGCATAAATTATTATTTCCATTAGCACATTAGATTAATGATTGAATTAATGTTTTATTATAATTAAGGTTTTCATAAAACTGTAATAGAAAAACTGCTTTATGTTACACTACCAATAAGGATCTACGTATGCAATGAACTATCACTAAAAAGTAATGGAAAATACGGATAGCTGAAAAACTTATTTATTAGTGCAACGTTTCGGCCACAATTTCTAGCCTTCATCAGGGCTAAGAACAAAAAAACAAGATAAAAACTAATGAGTAAAAGGATATATAAAATGATTAAAGTAAATAATTATACAGTATGAGAATAGATAAAAATAAAGTAATGAAAGGAGTCGGAAATTTGTTTCCCACTCCTTTCATTGGTTTGCCATATATATAGGAAATTAAATATGTAAATAAAATAACATAATTAAAGAAATAAAAATATAAAGTTATATAATGCAAATAAACAACAAAATATGAATATTTTAATTTCATAATAATAATTTTTTTTTCTTTTAATTTGTTGATTAAAAAACCCTGTTTTCATTAAGTTGATTACTAATTATTTATACGGTAGTATAAATAGTCTAGTT
>NW_027115055.1:252492-253402 GCF_000696795.3 Halyomorpha halys
AACTGTTTTTTGACTTATTTGTATTATTCTCGGACCGCACCACCAACCATCTCCTCTTATTTCTTTTTTTTAAAGTTGTTATTTGTTGATGAATCCAACTATTTTTTATTTATAAGGCAAAAATTATTTGATTTTATATTATACATTTCAATTTATCCTAAGTCAGATTGGGAGAGGAATGGATCTGTTAACCTAATGTCATGTATAATATTGCTGATATCCCTAATATTATTTAAAATCAAATCAATAATTTGACTATTATTAAGAGTAAATTGTTCCATTTTTCCTCAAGGAAACCGCTTATAATACTGATAAACGCTGATCGAACAGAATCATGGATCAAAATCAAGATACGAAGTTGGCAAATATGAGCTGGGCCTTATTCACTCACGTAAACAGAAGCCTAACACTTTTAGAGAAACAAAATATGCATTAAGCAGGATAAAAATTTTTTTAAAAAATGATCATAAAGTGGTATTAAAAAGTTCTTCAACCATCTACAAGTATTATATATGTTGCGTAAGTTATTACAAGTGTAAAAATGCTATTGTCCTTCGGAAATGGGCACGTGAACTATTCTAAAATAATGGGATTTGAGCAGGTTGTTATTTTATTTCACTTTTTGACTACAAGGCGGCGTACAGGGATGGAAAAAAAATAAAAAAATAATATGTGTTTAATCTTGTTGATGAGTGTAGTTTCTTACACTCAAATAACTATCAACGAACTCACCCTGATTGGTTCTCCCATGAAACAATACTTGCGGGCCATAGACGTCTTACTGAGGTCATTTCGGCATCGAGAAAATTTGTTGTTATTTTATTTAAAGCTATTCAACAAAAAATATTCCGGCCATGTCAATACCAACGAAAGTTAACAAATTGTAGTTTTTCAAAAAGTAGGATTGTTT
>NW_027115055.1:253452-254686 GCF_000696795.3 Halyomorpha halys
TTTTATTTAAAGCTATTCAACAAAAAATATTCCGGCCATGTCAATACCAACGAAAGTTAACAAATTGTAGTTTTTCAAAAAGTAGGATTGTTTTTGAAATATTTTTTAATAAATTTATTCGGCCACTTTCAATTTAATACTGAAAAAATATGTTTTGCTGTTTTTTGATAGAACAGAAAAATGAGCTTTATTAACACTTTTTGATGAGATTATTTTACCATAAAAGTGTACATATTAGAACAACATAGGTGCAAGCTTCATTGGCGTATTGAGAGATCTGAAGCAAGGGACTAATTAACTACTATAAATCAGAATAATATTTTATTTATAGAAAAAAAATGAAATTAATGATGTAAAATTATGATTTATATTTTTAAACCTGTTAGTAATTTTAAAATTAAATTAAAAAAAAATATGCATTTCATTGAATTCAACACCCTGAATAACATAGGAATTCTCTAGAATTGCAGAAGATTTAAACAATTTAGAGGTTTTTGCGCTAAAAGATACTATGAATATTTGGTCGAACGTTCGTTTATTATTTCGCCAAATAATAGGCATATTTGAATTTTTTTTTTTGGATACATATTCATTTAATTATTTTTTAGCTATAATTACTACATCAGCTTAATTAAGTTCCAAATTATAATTAATAGTGATATTATATTCACGATACTTCGAAATTAAATGGTGGTTTTACTACTATTTATAGTTTTATTAGTTCTTTTTATTAAGAACCGTGATGTTTCGTCTTAAAGCATGCGTCAAATCTTTTTTTTACATAGTTTTAATAGTTTACAATCAATTTTATAAATTACATTTACTCTAATAATAATCCTACTTCATCTTTAATATTTATAGAGTAAAAATTTAATTTATGATATTTTTTATTATAAATTTAAAATGATTGAAAAATTATTTTCCCTACAATGTGTCACCTTATCTTCCTATCTTGAGTTATAAATAGTTTTATTTGATTATAATAAATTAGTTTTTAATTATATCTTCGTTTTAAAAAATAATACAGTTTCGCGGAATGATAAAACAATGTTTCAAAATATTAAATCAATCCTTCCAGGTAAAAACAGGACTAAGACATGGAGACGCCCTGTTACCAATACTATTTCAAATAGTACTCGATAAAATAATGGGAGAGTTCTGGAAAATAAATAACGCAGGGGTCGTAGTAGAGACCAAGAAAAACCAGTTAAAAGTGAGCTGTCTAGCCTTTGCA
>NW_027115055.1:254736-257849 GCF_000696795.3 Halyomorpha halys
GCTCCCAGCGGAAACAGAGGAAGAGGCAATTGGTCAAATGAATACCCTGAAAAAATAGCAGAAAAATCAGGCCTACAAGGCTACAAAAAGACATAATTTATGACAACGGAAACAAACTGTGGCAAAAAAGTAGAGACGAAATATGGACGGATAAGAGTGACAAAGAAATTTAAATATCTGGCAGATAGTATGCAATAACGGTTTGGAGAAAGAGAGCATAAAGGGGAAAATCATGAAGCTGGAAAGGCTATATTTACAATAAGAAGAACCTATCATCTAACGCAAAAATAAGACATTACAACATGGTTATAAAACCAGTAATTTTATACGGAATGGAGACAACAACGGAAGGATCCTGATGAAAATCAGTGGGCCCAAGAAAACACAGGAAGGTTAAGGTTAAGACCAAACCAGGAGAATAAATGACCTGGAAACCGAAATAAGATTCAGAAGACTTTCTACGGGCACACGATGAGAATGGATCCAAGCAGACTAAACAAGAAACTCTTTGACAGAATCCGTAAGTATAAGATCGTAGGAGGATATGTGAAGCAAATGAGAGAGGAAACAATGAAATTAAAAATAACAGACGAGGACTACCTGGATAGAGAACAGTACGGAAAAAAATTGAAATAAATAAATATTCTTGCGGCAAATAAATAAAAACGGAAGGGTACTGCGAGGTTCGAAAGAGAGGAAGCAAAGGTACGCAGAAATGATAAGCAGCTATTGGGAGAGAAGAAGAGAAAAAGTGAGAAGGAAAAAGTAATGATATTCGCGTTCCGTGAAAAAAAAATATCAAATCTTAAAATGAAATGAAGATATTATAATATTCATCATAATTGAAGAGGAAGACAGTGAAGAAGATATTGGACTAAAAATAACGCCTTCCATTAACAAAGCACTTTCCATATTCAAAATTCATCAGACGAATGCATGGTTACAAATCGTCATTTAGTCCTTCACATCAATACTTAACCTAAGTATAATTCTGAACAAAACTGATTAACTTTTACAAATTAGTGATATAATATTTTTTTACATTAACAATATTTTAGCAAATTACATCTATGTTTTTAAAAATATTATTGAATAGTAAATATATTTTTAAATTTTAATTTTTTTAAAATATTAAACCCTGTTTTTTTATGGGTATTGTGTGATAACCTGATTGAATTCATCCAAATATATGGTGAGAGAAAAACGAACTAAAGAAATAAAAACGAGAATTATAAATCTCGTTCACAATTAAAAAAACATAATGAAATTCAAGTCATTGTAACGAAATTAAAAAAATTAACTACGGTTTTTAAATTTGATTTTACTATTAAATTTATTCATTTAAAATAAACTTTTTCGTACACAACAAATAGTTTAATATAATATGAGTATTATAAATGTTTATTTATTTATTTTTTTATGAAACGATTGAAGATATTTTATCAGGAATTTATATTTCCTGTATTGCTATATTTGAGGAGTTTCTTTATATAAAAAAGTAATATATTCACACCTCAAATAGAAATGTGAACCATCAAAAGTAAAAGTTGTTTTGACAAATTAAAATTCTATTTCAAAAACTTATTTAGTATACTTTAAAGTTTAAATTTTCTTTCATAAAATATGTGTTACTAATCAACATTTCCAATAAAAATTTAAATTATCAACAAGAGGTACTGTTATAGTATTTTTTAAATTAATACCTTTTCAAAATTTGGTATATTGGCTTTTGACAGAGAATTCTTCATTTCGTCAGTAACATTTCTTTAAAAATGAAACTCAATTTCTACCCCGGTATCCTATAGACATATAATCATCCATGATTTGTGGGATTATTCCGAAGCTATGGGGGAAACCGAACCAATCGCTTATGCTTTCACTAAACTTTTCTTTTCCATCTTTCACTTCTTATGCTTCTTTTTTTCTTTTCTTTTCCCTCGTTCAGTAAGAGAAAGTTGTGTGAATTCAGAGAAATTTCCATTATGTTGAGATACAAATCATCTGAATGTCTCCTAGTATGAATAACTGCATATCCATTTTTATATTGTACCTCTGGATGAGAGAATAACTAGGCAAATGTCAAAAAACGTTGCAACAGATTTTACACTTTTTTGGATATTTTGTATAAATGAAAGAAAAATCCGATAGTCTAAACTATCTTGATATCTATGAATTTATCTATTGGGGAATGCAAAGGTATTTATGGGTTGAAAGACTTTAAATCACTTTTTTGAAATTATTATATACAACTGAGAATCAATAGCTGCTATGGTTTAAGCCAGTCACAATTAAAAAAGAGAACCACTAAAAATATTTAAGATGAAAATTTAAAATTCATTTAAAGATTTTACGAACAAGTCCGATTTTTCTTTTTTGTTCAAATATAATATACATTATATTGCCAAGAAAGTTGCAACAGATTTTATACATCTTTTTTAATATTTTATATAAACGAAAGAAAAATCTGATAGTCTACACTGTCTACATATCTATGTATTTATCTATTGTTTTTTATCTATTGGGAAATTCAAAGGTGTTTATGGGTTGGAAGACTTTTTTATCACTTTTTAAAATTAATTAAGTACATCTGAGAATCAATAGCTGCTATAATTTAAGCTAGTCATAATTAAAAAAGTGAACCAATAAAAATATTTAAGAGTAAAATTGAAAATTAAAAATTTTACGAAAAATTCCGATGCTTATTTTCAAACATAATATACATTTTCTCTCGAAATACAATTAAAACCAAATAATAACAATTCTATGTTAAAATAGAAAATTTTATTTAATATGAATCAACCAATACTTATCCAAATTGGAAAAAAACATATATCTAATTTTGATTTTATTTTGTTATAAAGCCATAACCATATATATAATTTATTTGAAATCACAATTGTATCAAAAGGATGTTCAAGATTAAAAACATTTTGGCAAGAACCAAAACATCGCGAGACATGAGACAGAAATAAAATTTGAACAGGCTTACTGGAGTAAATTATCCCTAAATATGGTTATCCGCAAAGTTGAAATTTATAATTAAAACTACAAAGGGTCCAAACTTCCAATCCATTACAAAAGACTGATCTACATGACTATTATAAGGCCTATTT
>NW_027115055.1:257899-260801 GCF_000696795.3 Halyomorpha halys
GATCTTCTCCTTTAGAAATGTTTTTGGAGTTCTATCAATGGGTAGATTCTCCACATGTTTTTATCATGTCATAATATCACTTACAACAAATTTACTTGATGTGTATATATGTATATAGTTGTAAATATAAATAAATAAATTATTAAAAAAAAAAAATTAAAACTGATTCTTGCTTCTAAGTCACAAATAGAAGTTGAACAGCTTTATGATAACACTAACCTTTATACTTTAAGAAGAACTAATTTAGTAATTATGGCTATCCTTCTGTTTGTATATATTTTAAGAGAGATTTTATTTATTTTATGTATTTTTTTTTTTTTATTTCTTTCATTTATTTTCATTCTTATTTTATTTTATTTCAGTATGAATATGATCATTCATCACTATTATCTATTCCCCACAATAATGTGGCAGATTGTAATATCTATCAATTATATAAAAGTAATTTTAGTTGAAGGCATTCAAAAGGAAATACTAACAATAGCTAGGATATAGAAAATACTAGAATTCTATCATTTTTTAACTGAACTTTGAAACTACCAGTTGAAAGCTAAACCTTACCACTTCTCACAGCCCTTTCGCACCTTTCACCAAAAATGGTGTGCCATACTGATCAACGAGAAACTATAATGTTTATAGTATTTAAGTTACTAACAAAAACGTAATTACTTTAGAAGCTAAGATATCCACTGCGGTGCGTTAGCAAGTTTCAATAGTCTGATCTCTCCGTTAATTAACATAAAATAGACACACACAAATTAATAGATTCATAATTAAAAGGTAAAGTCATATTCATCCGCCAGGAACCGTGTCTTGTAAATTTTGTCTCCAATTTTGGAATTCAGGGTTGTAAATAAACCGCGTACTGATATATATCCAAATGTAGGTTGACATTGTTGAACCATTTAAACAAAATCTGTTGATTTGTTTAGATAATACATTATTATTGTTATGTTAAATATTTAGGCTCATACAAACTTTATAAATTTATAATAAAGCTAATCTTCGACAGAATATTTTTTTTTCATTCAGAGAAGGCATGAGGAACTGGATGTTTGCGTTTTTGGCTGCTGTCCTGAAATAAACTGACGTCTCTGCCAAAAAACCTTTGATTTATAGATGCGATGGTACGTTTCAGGAGATACGCCTTGGAATTTAAAACTGTTTTTCTTTTTTCTAAGATGAAATATGAAAACCTACAATTCTAAGTTGAGGTAGGTTTAATTCTTTAAACGTATTTTATAGATTGAAGCGTGCAAGGAAAAATAAGGATTTTTTTTTTAAATCCACAATTATGAAATTACAGAAAATCACAATTAAAGCTTAAGTTTCGTTGCCAAGTATGAGCTATCGAGGACTGTTATTTTGGTTATACAGAAAATTGTGGTAAAAATATCTTAATGAAAATTCTAAGTTTCTATGATCGATAAATGTATTAAATGGGATTTTCCATATAATTCAAATACGCTATATTTCATTTTATTAAAAAAAAAAAATTATAATTAATACAATCAGATCTGACGAACCAGGGTATCGAATGCTTATAATAGCAATAATTGCTCGTTTAATAGCTCATACATAAATATTTTAATATATTTCATAATATTAATGGGCTAATTAATATCTAATTTACCAACCTAAATAATTCCGAATAATATAAACATAAACTCATATATTAATAAAATAATAAACTACCGAAACACGTTATCACTTGGTAACTGCTACCACGTTTTAAGACTTCATTGTTTGATCCATCACTATTTTATAACGGCAACTTAAGTAAATAAAAAACTACCTAAACCAACATTTGCTTTTCGATTTGGCTTATCTTGAAGCTGAAATGTATTTTTTTGTAGAATTTAGTTAACTTTTAACTTTATTTAATAAATATTTATTTATTTTTCATCTAAGCCTGAGAAAAGATTTGAGGTGAGGAAAAAAGAACAAATTAATTTAAGATACAATGAATTACGAAGTATACCTTATATGCATCAGCCACAAAACAAAATAATATAATAATAAAAATATTATAATAAAATAAAGCAAATAATAAGATACAAAACTTGTATCTTCCGTTTATAATGTCTTTGAAAATTAAAGACAAGACATAACAGGTTTGAAAAAAAAATTGTCTTAAAACAATTCAACACATTTGGTTTTATTTTTAGATTGAATGTTATATATTTCAAAGACATTCATAGGGTTTCAATTAAACAGGAATATCAAAGCCATTAAATTCGATTTTTAAAAATATAGGAAGGCTTAGACATAATTCATAAGTGCAAAAAACATATTGCAACATACGTTTTGGTGTTATTGTCATAAACTATAGGCCATGGACTGATAAGTTCACAAAGTTGTAGATGATACCGATGTCATGACATCTAGTATCTGATTAGGCAACTTTTCTGGCGATGTCTCGTACAATTACTGACAAGGAACTTACGGGAATCTGAAAAATATTATTTTATTCTCGGTCCCTTCCGTAAAAGTCATAAAAATACATACAAATTTTTAAGTTTTTTTTTCCTTTTTACTTTTAAATTTAGATTGAATACCTAAGACAATTTCATTCATAATTTGATTGTTAGCTTATTTCAGGTAACTGTAGTAATTTTCAGTTCAATTCATTCCATTAAAGCGTATATTATACTTATTATGTACATAATACATGAATATGCAAAGTATAAAGTATAAAATATATTTTATAATAAATTTTTTTTTTTAACGTATGAGGTTGAATTATTATTATCAATTACAAATCTCAGAATTGGCTCAATCCATATGAAGTAGACCAAAAATGATTTGCTTCACCAAATATAATTTTTTAAATATATTTTGTATATTGATTTCTCCATGTTTCTAATGATAAAAATAGTCAGGAAAATTTTATTTATTTATT
>NW_027115055.1:262626-263435 GCF_000696795.3 Halyomorpha halys
TCATGAATTTTGACTAGTAATTATACTATTTTTCATTAAAGTAATCAAAAATCGGGGTGAGATAACTGCCTTTTTTCTCCTCTTGGGCTCTTGTACTAACTCTATAATTTCCTTAAATGTCCAACTTTTCGTCCAACCCGGTTATCCCCAAGGACGATCTATTAAATAACAACTTTTACTATACATTTATTTTTAAGAATTTTAACAAAAACCATGTATTACAAATAAATTACCATACATTAAACATAAATTTACACCTTATATCCAATAATACAAAAAATTTTTGTAGCTAATCTACCCAGGTCATTAATTTCAGTTAAATCACCCAATAAAATAAAAGGGAATCATATTAATTTATTATTAAGCTTGCCTTAGCTTGAGCTTAACTACCTCTTTTATCAATTTCACATTAAATTTTAAAACATTTAATTATAGATTAACCTAACACTAAATCACTCTCTTATCATAAAATATTTTTAACCTTCCTTACGATAAGGTCAAGCATTACTTCAAACCGTATTTTGGTATAAATTCTTAATTTTTTTTTATTATAAAAATTCATATCAGAGTTAATTAATAATCGTAATATAAAATTTAACCATATTATTCATAAATTCATTTTGCTTTTCTAAATTTTTAATTTAGTTATTTGGAAGATTGCATTGATTAAAAATGATTAATGTGTTTTATTTTTAAATGTATGATAATTGGAAAAAAAAATATGATTGAGGAATCACATGTTACAAAAACGTTTTAACTTTAAACTACCATCTATATTATATTAGGTTCATAAGATTTTAATTTGTATT
>NW_027115055.1:264685-266145 GCF_000696795.3 Halyomorpha halys
AATAATAATCGATTCAATGATAATTATGCTAATCATAAATTCATAATTCCTCTCAAAATTAATGTTCTATTTTTCAAAACACAAACTTCATGAATGTTGCTACTCAATTGTCTGAGTGTTATATATTAAAAAAATAATTGATGAAAGTTTAAATTCCCTACCGTATATATAAAAAAATTTTGACATGTTGAAATAGGAATTTCTAAATTAGAGATCCAAGATTATTCGTAAAACATATGCTTGATTAAACCAGGTAAAACCTATTATCTCAAAAATATCAACAATACGATTTTAAAATTTAAAAATAAAAATCAACAAATTTACATTTATCTCAACTTCGAAAATTCACTTGAGATGTCACTAGAATGAAGCATTAATTTTCATTTCCTATGAATAATAAATTATTATTTATATACAAATAAGTTAAATTAAAATATTTTTTCGAAGTTACGAGCCATCAAAGCTTAAGTAGGGATTACTAATACCAAAATTTTTTTTTATCTTTTATTATATGTACAGAATATATAGTTTTAAAAAAATGTTATATGCTATCATTTTTATAACAATTTATTGAGTCTTCATAGAAGCAAATAGTTTAAAAATAAGAAATCAGTTTATTAATGCTATGACAGAAGTCATTATTTATTATTAAGGTGATCAGATCATGATCAGACTTTACTGCCAGATTTTTAAGTTAAATTAAAACTTGATGAGGCAGCTGGGTGAGTCTTGGAGGGCTTACTGAACCACACTTTAAGCAGCTGATTCGGCGTTACTATTGTGTTATAAATCCATTGTAATTATTAAAGATATATAATAAAAAAGTATAATAGTAATAATAATAAAAAAAAGCTTAGCGGACCCGAAGGTTCGATGCCGATACCACCAATCGTTCTCTACATACATCTATCCAGGGATGCCCCTCCTAACCTAAATCTACTAATTAGTTTAAACGAAATCATCCCATCTACGTTTCGATTTGACTCTCGGACGATTACCCGGCGGTTCATTGTTTATTAACATTTTAGGGATCCTCTCCTTTACTAAGCCCTCCAACCTTACAAACCCTACAACACGTCTATCATATATCCCGCAATGCTATAACATCAATTACATTTACCCGGTGTAGTTCCCTAAATTCAGCGTTGTTTGTTTGTTTTTGTTTAGTGGCGCCAAACTTCATTGGTCATCAACGCCATTTATATTTTATTTAATTTTGCTTATATTCGTTTAATTTGATTATTTTATTTATTTATTATTTTATTATTACTTTTTTCTTTTTTCTTCCGTTCAATGTTATATTTTTGTCAGTAAATTTTGTGATTTTAAAAACTGAAACACTAATTCTATTGTTTTATCATCGTCTCCAAGGGTTTTTGAAATATCTTGGTTCAGTCCTTAGCTATTGAGGTGTGGTGTGAAATATGGGCATTGTTGGAAAATATGGCTTATTGTCAGAT
>NW_027115055.1:267305-268067 GCF_000696795.3 Halyomorpha halys
TTTTAAATTTAATATTAACTGATTTATTTTAACTAGTATAAGTAAAAATGAAGAATTATCAGGAAAATTTGGAAAATTCTTTTTAGGACGGTTAAAAGGTATTTTACGGGAAAACATTTATATAAGAAAAAAATACAAAATGAAAAATTTGTAGAACATAAAATTTTCTACAGGTATACCCACGTCACATAAGTGGAAAATCAAATACAACTACCGAGGTATTTTCCTACCTAATCCAATGAAGTAGCTCTATACACTCCAAGATAAAACATGCTATAGTTAAAAAATGAAAATATTCCCAGCATATTCAGAAAACTACAGAGACATATTTTCATCCTCTGATTCATAAATGTTAACTTGAGCTTACCTCGAACAGTTCCCCAAAGGTTACGATGATTGTTCCATCATCTTCATACTCTCCATCTTCGTCATCCGAACCCTCGCCCTCTTTCCTCCGTTTCTTCAGTTCCTTATTGTAAGTTCCCAGGTCGTAGATTGTCTCACACAGCTCTAAAATTTCCCTGTTGATGTGCGATTTGGCTCTCAGACCTCTCTCTTCTGTTTTCGAACCAGCAAGGGGTCTGGAAAAGACATTAGAAAAAATATTTAAGCCAGTAATCAAGTATAAAATAGATTTTCCCTTAATATTATTTCAATTATTTACTTCTTGGAGAAGTTTGTCGTGGGGTGCGGTCAGCAAAGAACAACATAAATAAACAAAACCATATTTATTTATTTTATGCCGACGTTTCGACCTGAGTT
>NW_027115055.1:269147-270854 GCF_000696795.3 Halyomorpha halys
ATTTTCAATTATTTATGCTAGATTGAAAAAAAAAATTAAATGATTCTTTTCTTGAAACTCTTTTATGGCTTCTTTATTCTATTTCAAAATTCAAACATTATTTATATTACTTTTTTTCCATAATCCACTCTATTGTTCTTAAATTATATGAAGGATTAAAACATGAAGATTTATATTAAGGATTAAAACAAATTTTCATATTCAAAATCTTGAAAATAAGTTCAAAATAACTCTTTGAAATGTTTTTTATTTATCATAAGTCCTTTGATCTTATTGGTCATAACTAAAGACCAGAGTTTTGTACAATTTCAAGTTACGTTGCCTAGCTCCAAATTTGGCCAAACCATGACAGAAAACCGAATCATGAAAGGGACCTTCAAACGACACTAATTTTGTATTGCGAAAAATTGCACGTTTTGGGATTTCTCCACAAATTTGCATTTTTTACACTTTTTTGAATAAATTTTAATTTTTGCTGCATAACATTTAATTATAGAACTAAATTTGTATTTTGCACATCTAAGAGTATGTATGGTGATATTTATTCATATTATTATTTTTGTAATATACAGACTATGAAAAAGTCAAAGGTAATAAGCTTGTTATTGGGAACGATTTTCTGTTGCACTTCGCAGTAACTTGAAAACTTTAAATATCAGCGTGACTTTTTTAGTATTTATTTGTTCAAATCAAATGTTATATAAAGAAATATAAATTTATAATTTATATATACAGGATTAATGGTACAAGGACATCATATGCCATTGTCGTACATTATTTTGTTAAAGAACCTATGATACAAACTTTATATAAAATAATATAATTTCAAATTCTCAAAACTTCAAATGCTTTATTTATCAATTGAACAACTTTCCGGACGATCTCTGTCCATTTTCAAATTCAATTTCTGTACTCGAATCTAGCAGTGGCAGATAATTATTTATTTCCTTTAGTCGTGAGCTATCCGTGAGGGTTTGAGAGCCCTCTTGGGTTGAACCAGCCGCATTAATTGGGTACTCTTAATTAGGTATAATTTGGTGGACGAGTGTGTTTCTAACCAAATCAACACCTTGCACAACCGTTGGTATAGTAAAAGTATATAAAATAATAATAATAATAAAGGCCTAACGAACCCGAAGGTTCGCTGCCGTGGTATCGGCCCGTTGCCCGTTTTACGTATTTATAAAATTATTTATGACGTTAATATTTTATTAACTATGATGCATAAATTTGAATTTGAAGATGGACAGAGTTCGTCTAAAATGTCAAAAAAATAAATAAAGCAAATGAAGTTGGAAGGGATACATTTCTCGTTCTGAAACTACGAGATCTGATTACTTCGAAAAAAATGTAACAATATGTATCTAATACATTTTATGCATATTTCTTTCGATCGATTATGAGGAGTGATGGTGAATGTTTTTTGAAATTCCTTCTTTTTTTATCATTAATACTCAAAAAAACCTTTCCCATAATAAATTAACAGGAGAAGAAAGTACCGTTTTCTACAATGGCTAGATTAAAATTTAAAAAGTATGATAAATTTCCAAAATAAGTCTCAATAAGAGTATTGTTGAAGGGTATTATATTTTAATTCTTAGAGTTAAATGATTCTATTATTGTATATATTATTTTATCATTATGTTATTTTATTTTTCATACAGATAGTTTGATTATGTTCATCTTGTCTATTCTTTTGTTTGTATA
>NW_027115055.1:272076-275263 GCF_000696795.3 Halyomorpha halys
ATTTAACATGGTAAAACACTTTACATTTAACACAACATGCATATCCCTTGTATTGGGACTTGAGTGGAAATAAAATAAAATTACTAAAGGGACGAAAATTTCTAATTCGTTAATTTATCAAATTAATTATCGAATTAGAAACCGTTTTGACATATTATTTAATGGAATTTAATATATCACGGGGTACATATACGACGCAAAATTTAATGCTATTTAATTTAAACTATATCGTTCCTAAGGCCTAATTTATTAGTTTATTGAATTAATTGCCTAGTTAGTAATAGTTTTAGAACCATCGAAAATGCCTCTAGGCGGTTAGTGTGATATGTGCTAATTTTTAAAATTATTTTCAATGAGTTGACCTGAGATTCTATGAGTTGACCTGGAGAAGTGTTTTTTTATTACATTAAAAGAAGGTTCATGAAGTTCCACTCCCAATTAAAGGAGCAGTAACCTACAACTTGGGAAACCCAACCACAACCCGAAGATTTAAGCCCAGGCTGCTGCAGGACATTCTGTTATAAGTTCTGTATTTATCAGTTCTGTTATTGTCACTCTAAAGTTTTATTTTATCGTAATTTATTTCTTTTTTTTTTCTCATCTTTTTCTTAAATTCATTTTCTTTATTTCTCATTAGAAGTCAATTTTAATTCTGTTAAATCCATAACTGTCATTGTTTTGGTTATTAACTATATTTTATCTTTTATTAAGAATTATTATTTTATCTTAATTTTTTATTTTATTCATAACATTGTATAAAGTTAGGGGTTTCTTTCGTATGAGGCTATACCCCTCACCCCAGTAATCAATTGTTTAAAAAAAATAAAAAAAATAATGTACCTCTTACATTAACCGTATAACCCACCAGGCCGATCTGTTATTAAAGAAATAAGTGAGTTCTTAGGTCCAATTAATTTATGAAGGAATAGGTGTCATTCAAACACAAAAACAAACTTTGAAAATCAGAAAAGAGAAGACATTGAAATCATCAATAAACATCTTTATTTTAACGAATACGGTCGATTTTTCCTAAAAATTGACTTGAAAGTCATTTTGACAGTGTCTGTAAAAATTGGTGAATCTGACACTTTCAAAATGTTTAGATTTTTGAGGATATTGTACATACTCTAATTATATTTCACAATGTTAAACTGGTTTTAAAATTGCTATCAATGACAATTTAATGAAATTACTAAAATACTGAACAATATAAAAATGCAAAATTTGTGCTTTTTATAGAACCTACTTTCTTTTTTTTATGAATTTTTATTTTTATTTATGAAAATAATCAGGATGAAGCCTTTTTTAAATTTATTGTACTTGGGTTACCTGTGATTCCACAATATAAATTCAACAGGCTACATAGTCTATCACCAATATTATTTTTAAGAAATTAATATAAAATTTATATTTTTATATACTGCGAATTTTTTCCACAATTAAAAACATTCGGCTTTACTGATAATTCAATGCTAAGATTTTATAAGTTATTAAATGAATTTCTCACATCTTAATATGCACTTTAAACGACTCTGAATAAAAAAAGTGTTATTGAGATTTTAAGTAAAATTAATTTATGGGATAAAATCGATGTTAATAATTATAATTAACTTTGATATGAATTTTAATGATAAAAGAAAGAGGAAATTTAAAGGAAATATAGTTGTACTAACTAAATTAAATGCCTGACCTCAATCTAGGGAGGGTTGCGATAAATTGTAATATTGTTGTAATAAATTATACTAGAGAAGATTGACTGTGATAAAAAGTTGTAATTTTTAATTTAATGAAAAAAATTGACTAATTAGGTAAATAGACATAATCTAGGAGTTGCTTATTAACAAAATTACATGATTCCCTAATTTTTAAATGTCTCATAGGTTAATTTGTGGATATGATACAAATGACCTGGGCAGAATAGCCTGCATAAAGTTGTTTTATTAAATGATAAGGCTCTAAAATTGTATTAAGGTATGACAATTTATTAATAATATTGCTATATGTTTAGAATTGTTGAGGATCATATGTATAATAAAAACTGTTTGTGATAGATTGTTCTTGAAGATGACTGAATTGGCCGAAACGTCGGACTTATAAAGGAATAATAAATCTTTTGAGACTAAAATAGGAAAAAATGTATTTATTTGAACAATAATAACCAGTATCAATTAAGTGTAAAGATTATAAAAAAAAGTGTTAAACTTATCAAAGAAATTCATCTCGTTGTTTAAGTGATAGTTATTTTGAATATGAGATTTGAATGTGTCAAAATACTTTAATTTTTTATTCATAATATTACTTTTAAAGGTTATCCATTGTCTAATTTTCTGCGTAATGAAGTCTAGTCAACCATCTAATTTCTTTCAGAGCTCTGTCATAAGAGAAATTAAGTGATGAATAATTTTAACAAATTATGTGTTTGAAACATAATTTCCTTAATAAGGATGTTTAAAAACTCCGAGTATTTTGAAAGCTTTGAAAACATAAACAAATTTTAAATTTATATTTATCTAACATAACGTATTTAAATTTTCAAAAATGCAGACAGGAAAAGTTATGTTGTATGAATGCCGAAAATATTGTTTCATAAATATTATACAAAAGTTCGCCAAATAAAATTGAAAATGTTTTTTATTTTTTCTACAAATTTCTTATATCTTAATATTCCTTTACGATGAAACATCATCTTGAGTGGTTTCCTCAAGTTTTGTTGAGTAGATTTTGACATGTCTTATCACGTTTTCCCTCTAACCTCGTGATTGATTAGTTTTGTAGCTTTAAAATTGGTGAATGTCCTCCAAATAAACTTAAGATCGATTTCCACCAATTTTATAAACAAAAAAAATATCAAAGGTTTTTTTTTTTACAAAATCTTTAACAAACCTCTCAAAATGTTAAAAAATTCTACAAATTTTAACTTGAAATTTCAAATTGAATCAGATATTCATTTGAAAAAAATGTATTTAAAATTTAAAATCAACAACTCTGGAAATAATAATCACTAATTATTACGCTAAAGTATTCGTTAATAAATTTAGAACTTAATAAAATTTCTTCAAAATCTTTACGGTTTTGATATTTCTGTTTTAATGAAAATCATCTCATGAAGATTCGTCGGAAAACTAAATTGTTGATGATTTGGGTGTTATGAAATGGAAAATTATTACCATCTCTCTTTTTATTTATT
>NW_027115055.1:276323-278023 GCF_000696795.3 Halyomorpha halys
CCAACCTTCGAAACTACAACAATTTCAATCAAACTTACTAAGACTGGTCTGTGCCTCTTCCGCGTACAACAGTAACAGGAACTTACACAAAAACATACAGACTCCCAACGTACAAACAACAATTAAATCACTATATAAACGATTTCACGACACACTTCCAATACACAATAACCCTCTAATTCAAGGACTATCAACACAAGACGTACGAAACGACGTTTACGAAGAAGACGGAATAGAGATCTCCTAAAATTTTTTAAATTTCAATTTCAGTGAAGAGGTATCATTGGATGATCTAACCTTCATGTCTTCTTCAAATCGTTTTTTTTTATATATATAATCTTTTACTTTCTTGAGAATGATCATTATTGTTTAAATAAAATAAATTTTATCGAATTTAAGTCACAAAACAAAATCTATATTTCTGTATAAGTCCAATGTTTCGGCCAATTTGGCCATCGTCAAGGACAATCTTTACATCCAATTAAATTAATTAAAATTTTACATCCACATAAATTTTTAAAAAACTTTCTGCAAGCTATTCTGCCCAGATCAATAATTTCAGTCAAAATTACCTTATTTTATCAATTCTTCAAACTAACATTAAAACTTTTATTCACAGTCAATTTACACTATTATACTTTATCACAACAATTTAACATTTATATTTTATCATAACTCATTTTAAGTGAGAAAGTATAATAGTGTAAATTGAATATATAATCCTTTAATGTTAATGTGAAGCATATTTTCCGAACACAGATATATCTCAGACAACTTATATAAACATTTCATCATTTACTACATGTTGTTACTTCAAGAAGAGAATAAAAGAATATCTAGTTCAGAAACACTAATAGTTTAAAAATATTATATTACAAATATATTATGGTAATTAAATTTTATGTAGCTATGCTTAAAATATATATTAATCACTATTTTGGAGCCGGCTTATTAATAATTTTAAAGGATATGAATAAAAAAGAAAAAAAATCTGTACTGCTACAACCTACGATGGGTTAGTACTTTGTAAGGAAGTACTGTTACTAGTACAACGGTTGTACAAGGCGGTGATTTAGTCAGAATCACGCTCGACCTCAATTTATAAGGCTGAATGGACATCAGAAAGGCTCCAGAACCCACAGAGTTGACTCAAGGCTACAGTGTAACAGAAATTTTTTTTCTGCCCAGCCAGATTCGAACCGAGGTCCTTGGAGTTAGTAAATATTGGCAACCTATAAAATTTAGAATCATGCGGAAATATCTTGAGGCGTAGATCAGTAATATTATAACATATTTATAACGAAAAAAATATATTAAGTGATTTTTATTTTTTGCCTGTATATGATGGATTTTTTTAATAAATTAAATACTAACGAAACAGAAATCATAAAAAATATAATGAAACCAATGTATGTTGGCTTTTAACTTTTATTGCTGAAATACTGTAATACCCCTGCACACTCTAAGATGTACACTCAGATTACAGATGATTTCGAAAGATTTATCAAAGGGTTCCCTAATAGAACATTTTTCCATAAACATGTTTTCTTCGCTCAAATGGTACATTAGTAACAGAGGAAAAAAAAACCTTAAGATACGCATATAAATAAAAAAGACGCGTTCGCAAAATTAAGTCCATTATAATTTAACATTTTTTAATGCCAGAACTATATATTTTTTATGATAGATAACAAAAAAAA
>NW_027115055.1:279489-280407 GCF_000696795.3 Halyomorpha halys
AAAAAAATTGATAATACAGATCAGTTAAATCGGTATCGCCTAAATTAGTTGATACTATTTATTATTTAGGTTTGACCTTAAATATTTTAAACTTTTTAAAAATTAATTATGATAGATACATGTGGTTATGAAAAAAAAATAAAATGAGCATTAAAATATGGATTACCGTAAAGTATTTAAGTATACGATATTCTTTATCTTGATAAACAAATATTAATTTTTTTTTTGTTTTGAAAAATAAAACCACGTTTTTTGTTTGGTTTTTTTCCAAAAATATATTTGTTAAGGAAACATTATCTCTGCATTGCTTGAATAGTGGCACATCTGACAAAAAGTCTGACAGTCTACGGTACTATCTTTCGTAATCGTTCAATTCTAAATAAAACAAAAAAAATATTTTTTTTATACATGGAAGATGTGCTGGGATCTTATGAGCTCTGCTCTACCCCTCACACGTGGGAGATAGAATAGGCTCAGGCATCCTCAGGTTGATTATGTAAATATTGAATATAAGAATGTAAATGTGACAAGAGATTTTTTTTTTCTTCATACACATAGTTTGATTACTTTCATTTTCTTTATCCTTCTATTCGTATATATTTTAAGAGACATTTCATTAATTTTTATGTACTTTTTTATTTAATTGTTTTTTATTTCTTTCTTTTTTTTATTCTTTTTGATTCTTATTTTATTTTATTTTAGTATGAATGTGATCATTTACCACTATTATCTATTGCCCACAATAGTGTGACAGATTGTAATATTAAAAAAAAATTATAAATGGAAGAGGGTGTGGTTTTAAGAGACATTTTATTAATTTTTATGTACTTTTGTATTTATTTCTTTCATTTATTTATTCATTTTCATTCTTATTTTATTTTATTATAGTATGAATTTGATCATTCACCACTATTACCT
>NW_027115055.1:280457-281962 GCF_000696795.3 Halyomorpha halys
TGTACTTTTGTATTTATTTCTTTCATTTATTTATTCATTTTCATTCTTATTTTATTTTATTATAGTATGAATTTGATCATTCACCACTATTACCTATTGCCGACAATAGTGTGACAGATTGTAATATAATAAAAAAAAAAATTATACATGGAAGAGGGTGTGGTTTTAAGAGACATTTTATTAATTTGTAGGTACTTTTTTATTTATTTATTTCATATATTTATTCATTTTCATTCTTATTTTATTTTATTATAGTATGAATTTGATCATTCACCACTATTACCTATTTCCCACAATAGTGTGACAGATTGTAATATAATAAAAAAAAAATTATACATGGAAGAGGGTCTGATGATATTAACTCAAATAGTAAATAAACTATTTATTGTGAGTCAGCGTTTCGCACCACTTTGCAGGGCTTCGTCAGGGCTAAAAAAGATACAAACAACTAAAATAATTTAACTAAGTAAGAGAAGAGATAAAATAAAATTAAACTAAGTTATGGCTAAAAAAGTAAATATTCAATAACTTAGTTCACTTTTATTTTTATTTCATGTCATATGTTACAAACGGCCAATCAATGATCTAGAAATATTTTTCGTCAAGATGGACTACTATTTCGAGAAAAGTAGTGACTTGGCTATGGATTTTTTTTTTAATACAGCTTGTATAAAAGCAAATCATAAAATAAAAAACTGTAAACAATAAAAAAAAAAATTCTAGATACATGTTTACTGTTCGTGAGGTAAAGCTATAAATAACGAACCCAATTACACCAGCTGCTGTTATAAATACACTGAGAGAGTTATTTGTTTAAAAAAAAAAAATTCTTAATTAAATTTTACAGTAAGATGAATAACAAATCTCCAATCATAATTTATAAATAAACCTGACATAAGCTTCCTTTTTTTTTAAATAATAAATACGTACATGATTCATTTTTCAAAAAAATATGAAAGACTCATGAGCGTACACAGAAAAGAGCAAGGTAAGGGGCATCAGCAGCCCTACCCTAAAAGTGAAAAAATATTAATTGAATTTTTTTTTTTAAAGTAAATAATTGTAATAAATAATAAAGCACTGTTATAATGATTTGCTATGCTATAACATAGTTTTGTTAAAATTTTGGTTTCATTCCCTTTTTCCTTGCTGAAATGTCACAACCTGAACGATCATGGTCCCCTATTTTAATCCTGGATACGCCCTTGAAATATTCCTATAGAAATAACTAAAGGATGTATGCATCCAAGTCATAATAATTATGATCTAATATGAATATTAGTGTCAATCCTTAGTATTATTTGGCACTCATAAACACGGAGGTGTCTCGTTTATATATATAAATATAAAAAAAAAAATTATGACTAATTTGGAAAAGTAATTATGCATAGAAAATTTTTAAATTTAAATAGTAAAACATGGTATTTACTGCACTTAGTTTTGAAGTCTCATAGTGATTTGACGTCTCACGTGTGTGGTAACTGGACTTGATCAATCTCCCATAT
>NW_027115055.1:282553-284590 GCF_000696795.3 Halyomorpha halys
AATAATTATGATCTAATATGAATATTAGTGTCAATCCTTAGTACCTAAAAAAATTATTTCCCAGTTTTCACCAATTAACTTTTAAAAAACATACTCATGCATTATACTATATCAAATTTTCCTCAAATTCAAGAGTTTATTTTTTTCGGATAATAAGAGAGAAAATACACTGCCGAGGAACTTTTTGTATGTAACAAGATAACTTTTTTGTTTATTATAAAATATCCCCAGCACATGTTGACTGTTTGTGAGTAACCCTGTATATGACGAACTCAAGTGTATCCAGCTCTTGTGATGAATATGGTTAGATCGTCATTTGTTTAAAAAAAACTTTGTTGTAATTAAAGTTGCTATTAATATGAATAATAAATTTTAAATATAAACTATTTCCAATCCTAATTCCCAATTAATTAAAGAAAGACTCTTATGGGAACAAATAAAAAACTATCCATCCAAATCATAATAATTATGTTATAAAGATGTAAGTACCAATATTCCATACTAAACAATTGTTTTTCACTTTAAATTGATTGAAATACTTCTTTTCAAAAATACCTATATCACATTAAATAAACTTTTTACATATTAAAATATTATTATATGAATTATAAGAAGGAAAACACATAGCTAGGAACATTCATTTTATACTTATAACGAGACACCTTTGTGTTTATTATAAAAACTGCTCAACACAAGCTGACTTTTCGAAGATAATGCTGTAAACAACGAACTCAATTATATCAGCTGTTTATGTAGATATAGTTAGATCTTCATTTGTTAAAAAAAACTTTTTTGTTATTAAAATTGGTATTAAAATGAATAATAAAATTTAAATGTGATATAAACTATCTACAATTATAATTCACAAATTTATTTTCCACATCAAAAAAATTTTCTATGCATAATTACTTTTCCAAATTAATCATACATTTTTTTTTTATATTCATATATATAAATAAGACACCTCCGTGTTTATGAGTGCCAAATAATAACGAAATCATCCATGATTTCGTTCCAAGTTACTTCAAAAGACAATAAATACGTCAGTACCTTCTAAACTGTTTTGATGTAAAACATGGTATTTACTGCACTTAGTTTTGAAGTCTCATAGTGATTTGACGTCTCACGTGTGTGGTAACTGGACTTGATCAATCTCCCATATAATGCATAACTTTGAAGTAACGTAAAAACTTGAACATAGTATCTGCTGCAGTTACCATGTTTTACACCACTTAAGTCAAATCGCTGACGTTCTTTTCTATACTCATAGCATAGATTATTTGATTTAAGAATGGCTAAAAAAAACCTGAATCTTGAAATAATTATTTTGCGAAACAAATATTCATTTGATTAAAGCAAATATTCTTAAATGAAACCTAGAATCTATGAATATTGAAGATAAACACGAAGATAGTCGGAGGCACTGGCATGGTGTAAACTATATGAAAATTACTGTCAGGAAAGTATTTACTGTCACAAAAGTGTTTACTTCCAAGACACCATGTACTGTCACGATAGTTTTAATGTCTTAATAGGATACACTGTCGTGAAGGTATTTTCGCACAAGGTCTAATGTGATAGTAATGATAGTGAAATTACTGTCAGAATGTAAACTAATTTTAACGTGACAGTACCTGCACTATAGGTATATGTCCAGTCTCCGTAAATATGCTAATCAAGTATCTACCTGCCAAGGTACCTGCCACTTTGCGAAGAGACATTTTTCTTAAATTGAGCTATTGTAAAGCATGCTAACTAATGAAATCAAACATTTAATCTATTCGTTAGTTATATATTTACTCTCAACCAACAGTGTCTCACCATAACCTATATCAAGTTATTCCTAAAAAAACAATTTTTCGAAAAGTTTCTTTCAAAAGCACATTAAATCAGCTTTGAGAAATCAGATATTCCCAAAAAGTTCAATTCACATTAAATATCAGGAACCATGTTTTACCTCCGAGTACCTCAATTATTGTAAAACAAGGTATCTGACACAAAACATGATGTTTACAGGAACTCAAATTTGTTTCTTAT
>NW_027115055.1:285038-285798 GCF_000696795.3 Halyomorpha halys
CTGCAACTTTTTTAACAACATCGTAGCTGTGATATTTAGAATAAGTTATCCTTGTGAATGGCTGAAACGTAGGAATGGAGTAATAGCAAAATAAAGTTGACTAAATGGATATTTTTATCATAATTGATGAATAAGCCAGTCTCAAACAAGGATTCCTTTGAGAAATCAGATATTCCCAAAAAGTTCAATTCACATTAAATGTCAGAAACCATGTTTTACTTCCGAGTACCTCAATTATTGTAAAACATGGTATCTGACACATAACATGATGTTTACAGGAACTCAAATTTGTTTCTTATATCCGTAAACAAAAATGTGAGTAGCAGCTAGTAAAAGTTTTATCTTTCAATATACTCAAAATAATTAGGTAATATAATTTTTAATTTTTGTTGGAGCAAAGTATCAAATATGGTCTTCAAAACTTAACAATCGGTTTTGCATTTTGTCAATTATCACGTTTTACGCCTCAATTAATGAAATAATCCTTAGAAAAATCCGGTGATGTCATGAACTTTCAATGGACGGATGTTTAACGACGGAACGAGTTAATTGTGTCGATTTACAAGCATCTTGTAAATCCACATTGTGGCCTTATAGTGTTGGCTATAAAGTCAATTCACAGTTGCTGCATTATTCTTCCAGAGCTGCAATATGTCCACTGCTCATAGGCAATACTTCAACTAACTGATTTAGATAGATCAGCTGTTATTGCAAATATGTTTCGACTGTCATTTGTCAATGTGAGTTACTGTGTTTTGAC
>NW_027115055.1:288251-291080 GCF_000696795.3 Halyomorpha halys
GCTCTTCTTTTCGCAATTATAATTATAGATCATATTAATTTAAATTTTTTGCATATACAAACACACTATTTTTCGCTTGAAATTAATAAATAGTAAGTTAAAATATATATATTTATTTTAAATACACCCCGTTTATATCGCTTCGTGAAGGAAAAATACAAAATAAAAAAAACACTTCATGATTTAAAAGAAATTTTTATCTCGTGCTGACTATTCATAGGTACTAACACTTCAACTAACTGAATCATATCAGCTTTTATAATAAACACGGCCAGATAGTCATTTCTTTAAACAAAATAACTTTCATAAATCTTATCACAATTTTTATAAAGATGAATTATAAATAAACCATCTTCAATTATAATGCGTAAGTAAAATTTATTTATATTCACTATTTAACATTAGTAATATTCAATTTTTCTTTTAACTATTTACAAATCCATAGGAGTAATTCAAATATGAATAAAAAAACAAATAAAAAAAAAAGTGTCGAAAATCATACATAATAACATATATAAAAATTAATAAATTTGGTATGATGTATATCCAATGTTTTCAAAATAATTGTTGATATTTTTAAAAATTTCAATATTGTATATTGAAATACATAGATGTATTTTTTCAAACCTTCATTTATACCTGTCAATTAATTGTTTAGAACATAACTAAATAAACCAAAGGAAAATCACTGAAAACAGGAACATCATAACATCACTTAAATTACTATCTCATTAAAGAAGGGTGTTGGTAATACAGGTCTATTCTATTTAAAGTTTTAGGCAATATAATAATATATAAAAATTTATTTAAAGTGTAGTATTTACGAAAATATCAACTTAAAAATAGTATAAAATTTATAATTATAAGTATTTACTACCATAAATATCGATCTGCAATTTAAGATGAGCTTTATAATATTTCAGTGTAGCTGAGTAATGCAGTATTTTTAAGTTCATCTTTCAATATTCTTGTAGGGATATCATATATTCAATTTATATTATGATATATACGTAATACCCTAGTCTCAACATCTTTATTGTGTTATTATTCCACTCCTACGTTTCGGCCATTTACGAGGATACATTATTTTAAATATCACAGCTACGATGTTGTTAAAACGTTGCAGACTATTCTGCCAATTATCTAACTAATTTACTTTTTCTAATATTATTTAATTTGCACTTTCTATTATAACCTTATCACTCATTTCATCATCAATACATTATCGAATGTAGAATCGCCTGCAACTTTTTTAACAACATCGTAGCTGTGATATTTAGAATAAGTTATCCTTGTGAATGGCTGAAACGTAGGAATGGAGTAATAGCAAAATAAAAATGTTGACTAAATGGATATTTTTATTATAATTGATGAATAAGCCAGTCTCAAACAAGGATTCAAATTAACTTAATTAAATTTATAGATACTTCTAAATATGTTACTTGACCAAGTTAGATAGTGACCGGAGTACAATTGCTTCTCCAGAAGAATAAACACTCAACTATAAAATTTAGTAAATTGACTTTATTATGTCGGTGGCTCAAAAATGCAATTTACTAGATATTTGTACTTTAAAATTCGCCAATTTCGGAGGAATTTTTAAATTAGAATTATGTCTATTTAAAAAACGACTAGTAAATTCATTTTAGAGCTATCAAGGCAATTAAGCCAATTACACAAAATTTTACAGTTGCGTCATTATTCTTCTGGAGTAACAATGTGTTATTGTGTGTATGTATATATATCGAGCTTTGCACTTTGTCCAAGAGATATTATATGATATTATCAAACACTTGTCCATTGTTTCTTTTACGCCGCTAAACAAAAACGAACTAAATCTTTTGATAAGTTTATAAAAAAGTTCATTAAGTTCTACTCCCAGTTACCTACAGTTAAAGGAGCAGTGACAACTTGGGAAACCCAACCACAACCCGAAGACTAAAGCCCAGGCTATTGCAGGACATCCTGTTATAAATAATATATTTATCAGTTATGGTATTGACACTTTCAAATTTTATTTTATATTAATTTTTTTTCTCTTCATATTTTTCTTAAATTCACTTTCATTTTTTTCCGTTAGAAGTCAATTATTTATTTTGTTACACCCATAAATGTCATTGTTTTTGTTATTAACGTTTCTTTTATCCTTTATTAAGAATTATTATTTTAATCTATTCATTTTATCTTTATTTATAACATTATATAGTTAGGAATGTCTTTTGAATGAGATTATACCCCTCCCCATAATTAATTGTTAAAAAAAAAATGTACCTCTTTCATTAACTATGGTAAGGCCCACCTGAGCCCTGTTTCATAATGAAAGCTAATAGTATTAGTTCATAGTACAAACGTAGAAACTAGTGTGGTAATAATACTAATATAATACTTTATTATGAAACAGGGCCCTGGCCGATCTGGTATTATAAAGATAAGATTATATTCTATACCAAACGTTTAAGTTTCATATAACAAATCATTATTTCTGAGTTCCAGTGTCACAGTTCCGTATTACATCATTGCCTAGATGACTCATTGTTTTTCAGTTCGTATTCGACTTGCAATAATAAGAAAAATAATAGTACCAGTAGCAAAAACGTATTGAGGAAGACTGTTACGCTTGCAAAAAAATCTCATTTTCAATTGCTTAATACGGAAAATCATTATGATAAAAAAATATTGAATCGTAACCGGAAATCGACAATCTCACGATTAGAGAAATTACAGTACTTTGTTTTAATGTAATCCTTAGATGTCATGATACTTCATTCTTATCTTACTTTTTTTTCGTTCTTTTTTATGTTTTGAAGATAAGGATAAAACATGACTCAG
>NW_027115055.1:292161-292915 GCF_000696795.3 Halyomorpha halys
TCATCAACAATACATTATAGAATGTAGAATCGCCTGCAACTTTTTTAACAACATCGTAGCTGTGATATTTAGAATAAGTTATCCTTGTGAATGGCTGAAACGTAGGAATGGAGTAATAGCAAAATAAAAATGTTGACTAAATGGATATTTTTATTATAATTGATGAATAAGCCAGTCTCAAACAAGGATTCAAATTAACTTAATTAAATTTATAGATACTTCTAAATATGTTACTTGACCAAGTTAGATATTGGCCGGAGTACAACGGCGTTACAATATCAATAGAAGTAATAACACCAAAAATAATCAGTGGTAATGTTCTGTCTCAATCCCGCCCCCAACATCCCATGAGTAGAAGTCACCTTAAATTGAAAATTTTTCTAATACCAAGTCTTTGAAAAAACATGGTTGTATTAAGCGAGTCTTTATATTTATTAAATATAACTAAAAATTACGTTAAGTACGCCAAAACTAGATATTGGCGTGATCACGCCACACTCGATTCTTTATCTTACCTTTAAAATATTTACTTAAAATTGGTATTGATCGACATACGATGACTTTACAATCCCATGGAGAGATCATGCAAACAAAAACAATTAGAGGAAATCTTACTTTTCCGTCCAGCCCTCGATATCACAAGATCGTGGTCTTTGAATCACTGTCTTTTATATTTTTTGATACATATTGACATAATATCGCTCCTCCAGAAGAATAAACACTCAACTATAAAATTTAGTAAATTGACTTTATT
>NW_027115055.1:295151-298045 GCF_000696795.3 Halyomorpha halys
CCATTTAATTAATATCAAGGCCCAACAATGGTCGAACAGAGTGAACCTATGGAGGCTAGTGGAGCATCAGTCTTTGGTAAGAAGGGTGAAACGGAATATGCTAAATGGCATATAAGCGGATGAGCTAACTTCATGGGACGAGGTTACTAAAAAAAAGAAATAGAAACGAAGTGAACACTGTGAATGCTTGACTAATCCTGTCTTCTATTTATTTGAGAGAGAGAGAGGGGGGGGGAGACGTTTTAGGGTCATGAAATGAATATCATAGATCTTACAATACAACTCAATATTGTAATACTGGCCATCATATTTATAATAACTTTTCCATATCATATTTATTTAATGATAAAAGTTAAGCTTCCAATTAAAAAAAAACAAAAAAAAAAGCTCTCTGTCCAGTTCTTCATTAATAAAAAATATCACAATTTTTTTAAATTATATTATTATAACTTATTATTAATTTTAACTTTTTTTTTTGGAAAATCGCTCTATAATTTTAAAAGTAGTGATTATTTTAGTCGAAAAATGAACTGAACAGTCAAAAAACTGCCCAAAACGTTTTTCTTATTTTGAAAAATAAAACATAATACAAATATTTTATTTATATTTTAACTAAATTTATAAACGCCTTTTTATTATTTCGTCCAACGAGCGGATCATTTCTGAATCAATTCAGGCATTCTTGTTTTTGGATGTCATCTTTCAATTTCCCCCCTCCTTTTCCTTCATCATTAACATTGCATTCTGGCCATCATACTCTTTATCTATCCTTCGCTTCACGAATCGATTAACAGTCAGTATAAAATGCGACAGCTATAGCGATATTTATCAACTGATTTAGATATCAATACCTCACTATTATTATATCGAAATGAAATATAGGATATAGAATAGAATGGATGTTACGGAATTCTGTAGACGGATTTTTCTCTTCCAGACTGAATAAAACGGTAAAATATGTTATTTCTTGTTGAAGAATTCTCGAGGAAGAACTCTGATAAACAATAATTTTCTATTATAAAATTCCTATAGCCATCATATTTCGGAGAGGTTTGGTAAAATGTAGTACAAGTCATAAAATGGCCGAAATAGGTCGTACTTCACACGTTGCATGCGTGAATTTCTTTTTTAATGTTTGACTTAACCAATTGTAATACCTTTCCTAGATATATTCTTCAATATGTTCTTAAAAAAAACAAAAAAAAAAAACAGTTTTTAGGACGAACCATTGCGATAGCTTGTAAATTTTTAATACATTTTGAGAATTTTTTTAAATTATTAAAAAAAAACAGTGATCCCAATTTATTATGTTTATTTATTATTTATTAAAGTTTGACTTAACTAATTTTAATATCTTTCCTGGATATATTTTTCAATATGTTCTTTAAAAAAAAAAAAAACAGTTTTAAGGACGAACCATTGCGATAGCTTGTAAATTTTTAATACATTTTGAGAATTTTTTTAAATTATTAAAAAAGACAGTGATCCCAATTTATTATTTCTTTTATTTATTATTTATTAAAGTTTGACTTAACCAATTTTAACACCTTTCCTAGATATATTCTTCAATATGTTTAAAAAAAAAAAAAGTTTTAAGTACGAACCATTGCGATAGCTTGTAAATTTTTAATACATTTTGAGAATTGTTTTAAATTATTCAAAAAAAAAACTGTGATCCCAATTTATTATGTTTATTTAATCAATATACCCCATTCAGCATTATCGGTTTCAGTTTGAATTTGTTATTCTAGTTTTAAAAGAAAAATTATAATTAAAATAACAAATTCAAACTTATTACAAATTTCTCTAATAAAAATGTCACCTTTAATTATGTCTTTAAGAAATTCAGTAATGAATCTAAGGAAGTTAATTTATGTTAATTAATACGCTACAGAAGAATACGTACGTTATTCGCCAGAAATCCAAAAGTATATTCAATATCTTATCCACCAAAACTACTGTTTTTATTCACAATCATTAAAAAAATTATTTTTAGAATATGATCATACAAATATTAGAACTGGCTTGTACAATCACAATAAGTTGCAACGCTAACTGTCTAACATGAAGGATAAAATGGAAAAGTTAAATGCCGTATATAAGCTAGATTTAGAAAATATATATATTGGAGAAACATAAAAAAAAACTGGAAACCAGGATCAAGTAACATATCACTAACTGCAAAAATATCAAACATATAAATTTCACTACACTGGCTAACCACATTATAACGTGAAACCATAATTTGAACTTCAGAAATCCCACAATAATAGACAAGACACAAAACACTAAAAGCAGAAGGTTTCTGGAAGCAATTCATATAACTAAAAATATTAAAACGGTAAACCATAAAACAGACACAAAACATTTAAAACAGGAAACAAAATTAAAGAAAAAAATACGAAATAAATATCCACGAAAACTTGGTCATTTATTCATTTTCAGTAAAAATTTATTCATTCACAATAATTGAGAATAGCATTATAGCAAAACATATATTTATCTCGTATTACTAACAGTATTTATTTGTAGCAAACAGTATTTATTATTATTATCAGCATTTATTATTGTTATTATAATATTATTTATTTATAGCAAAACATATACTTGTCTGGTATTACAAACAGTATTTATTCAGTTTATAAATTTCAAACATGATTACTATTACAAGAGTGAATTCGTTTTTCCCTTTTTTTTATTTTATTAATTTAGTTGTTTGTAATATTTTCCAAATATAATAGTTACACATAAGGATCTTTTGTTAAGTACATATACATTTTCCATCCTGGAAAAGCGCACTAAATGACTGATAATGAGATTACTACATATTGATTAAGTTTTAAGAAAATTAAAATATAAAACTAGAAAATAATAATAAAAAACAACAAGTAAAT
>NW_027115055.1:298180-299187 GCF_000696795.3 Halyomorpha halys
TTTTTTTTTTGTTTTTTTTTTTAGTTTTTAAATACACCGGTGAAAGCTGTGGTTATTCAATTTATTTCGTGAAAATAAAAAAATGTTTAAATAATCATATCAACATAATTTTTATTAATTCGAAATTATTTACCGATTGATAAGCATCAAATGTAAATGATCGATTTCGAACAAACAATATGTAGACAATAGATAATTTGTTACGAACTATTTCAACTGTAGATAAAAACATGTTCTAGGGAGGATTGTTATTTTCGTTGTTATTATTATTATTATATCTACGAAAGCACGAGGAATAGCATAAATCAAAAAATTATTTTAAAATCCGCAAAGTTCCTCCAGTGGCGAATCGTAAAAGTAGCAATGCTATACACAAGATTTTCCTGCACTTCATGTCAACAGTTCTGACTTTATTTAATCACTTTCCCAAGATATATTAATGTTTATTTTATGATGGTAATATGCATAGAATAACTAGCTTTGCTAATTTGATTTATGAATAGAGTGATTTGGTCAGAATATAATTTCTGTTCATAATGAACAGAAAATAATTATCATAACCAAATTCGAACCCGGGTCCTTGGAGTTAGTAGCACAGTACCTTACCACAGAGCTACCCACTCCCAACTATATATACTTATATAAGTATTGTATAGGATAAGTACTATTATCAAACAACCACAGCAATATCAGCTGGTAACCCGTGAGGAAGGTGAAACAAAAGACAGTATTATTCAATCATTCACAGTTATGCTTTTACTTTACTAATTATTAAGTAACTGGTGCCGAAACCCGTGAAAAATAAGTTAGATACCGTTAGTACCATTTAATTAATATCAAGGCCCAACAATGGTCGAACAGGGTGAACCTATGGAGGCTAGTGGAGCATCAGTCTTTGGTAAGAAGGGTGAAACGGAATATGCTAAATGGCATATAAGTGGATGAGCTAACTTCATAGGACGAGGTTACTAAAAAAAAGAAATAGAAACGAAGTGAACACTGTGAAT
>NW_027115055.1:302362-304569 GCF_000696795.3 Halyomorpha halys
ATGTATAATATATACATATAAATTCAGAGCTGAAAAATGCAAATAAATTCATTTCAGTCAAAATGGGATTCAAGATTCAAGGCTTGTTCCACATCAAAGTGTTCAGATCATCACATTCCATTGTATCGGTTATTGTTTAATATGACTTGATTTCGATAATTAAAGCGATAATTTATGATAGAGAAAATTCATTTAGTCAAGTTAAACATAACAAGAATATAGAAAACGTAAAATGCTTGACAAAAAAAATATATTAAAAATTTTAAAATATAGGCTAAACCTATATCCACTCTATAATAAGCGGAGTATTCACGTTTCTGCCATAAATTCAATAATCATTATCTAATCTGCGAGATAAATTCCAATTGTTCATGTTCTCAAATGTTTATACGGATTATTCACATGATTAATTAAAAATATTATTTTAAAATACAAAGATAACCATTTTTAAGTAAAATTCGTTTGTTTTTTTTCTTTTGACCTATGCAGAACCTAAACTTATTTTCTTACAATTGAGATACGCCCAAACATGTTGGGACTTGCAATGTTCCAAGCAGAGGTTTATAATCTATTTTCTGTTTGAAGATAGGTATCTAGTTTTTTTTTTTTTAATAACTTACTAAATGATCTATGCCAATAATGTTGAATAAATATCTTTCATTGTTTTGACATTGAAATAACCAGAAATTTTGACAGATAAAGTTCAATAGTTTTGGACTATGTTTTTTATGCCTCGAACATTTATTTCCTGTCCTACAGAAAAAGTGAGACGGTGATAAAAACGTGGGTGAAAAAGAGTGAAACGCGTTTCCTTAAACCCAACTAATGACCTAAGAGATTAATTACTATAAAATAATTAAAAAAAAGAAATATTCTCTTGCAATAAACAATTCACTATTAAATATTTCATTATTTCTTCATGTTTACTAGAATTTATAACTTAAGGAGAAATAAAATTGAACGAAGGGGCAGATCAGTTTAGTTCTTTGTTTTCATTTTTTTCAATAATTAATTAATTATAATAATAAATTCGTTGCAGGGCCGTCCTTACCTCAGATGGTTAGGCCTAGGTGTATTGATATTGTGGTTCCGGTTAGAATCCGGCCTGGGGGGGTTGACTTTTTTTCATTTAGTGGCGGTCCCACAAAATGAATAACTTCAACCCCCACCATGGTTAGAATAGGTTGGTCCCCTGTAGATAACTAAGGAAACATCACCTTCGCTGTGGATTGTCTTAAATAAAAATATTCGATGCCGATACCTCCAATCGCTCTCAACATACTTCCGTCCACTCATACCCTAGATAACCAAATAAACAAATGTATTCCTCCTATATCAACATCACCGGAACTACTCCCATTTCTACTGCTAATCATATGTTTTTTCCTTATTTATTTCGAAACCTAGTTCCTTATTAGATTTTATCAACGCAGTTGTATTTAGTTCTATGGATTCCTCGCCCTTACCTAATAATATCAATTCGTCAGCATACCAAATTACTAATTATATTATCAAATTTCATAAATACCTTTTAACATTTTTATATCTTTATAATATATACATTGTCCTGTGTTAGGTAGTAAAATTATTGTAAAGTTTAAAAGTTTTCAAGATATATAATTGTTATGCTTTTTCTTCGACGTTAATTAATTTATTAAATGATATGGTGAGTAGCAAAACTCGTCAAGTACCATCCAGATTTGTTTGCATGATATGAACAAATCATTTGTATGGCCTGTTTTTCGCACTGATTTCATGAAATTTTGGAATTTAATACAAAAGTTTGTTTTGAATCTAATTTTATAAGCTCTAATACACAAAACATATAGAAAGAATAAGGGAGGAAAGAGACTGGGTTTTACGAATTTCGCAATCTTGAGAGAACCGTGTACATTCAGCTAAAGATTCCAATTTTGATGCGTGTCGAATCAAATGGATATTTCGAGTGTGGCTGTCCCCTAGAAGGATCTACAGGGTTTCAGAGTATTATAGGATTTTTAAATCTTAATTTCAAATATTTAGATTTTTTTTTTAATATCATTTCATCTACAATAATACATAGGTTGAATCAAAGAAATAAATGGTGCTAAAATTCGTTAAAGAATTTCACGATTGGACAACACAGGTAGTATAACATCCGAGCATAGTTCAGTACTGGTGTAATTAAGTAATTAAATTCGGACGAAAAACATTTTAATTTTTTTTTT
>NW_027115055.1:304925-305760 GCF_000696795.3 Halyomorpha halys
TCCGAGAATAGTTCACTCCCGGTGTAATTATATTTTTTAATTCAGACGACGAATAATATTCTTTTTAATCAGGTTTAATTGGATATGGAAATCAAGTTTTGAAAATACTTTTTCGACAAATACTATACTCCAGTGAAATGACATTGCCTTGTTCGAGGATCCTAAATAAATGAATGCTTCAATCAAGATCGTGCAAATATATTTCACTAGTATATCATAAATTTTAAGTAATTGTCCAAAAAATTAAACTAGCGCTTTTTTTAGCTTAAAACAAGAAAAAAAAACGAGTTTTATAAAATTTGTAGATAAGATAGTGGGCTTACTTTCCATAGTCTTCGTCGGAAGGTCTCGGCGACGGCGACCTGCTGAACTTTCCGGAGAAAGGGTTGAGACTTTGTGCTTCGAGGTGCTTAGTCGCCTGCTGGTCGAACTTGTGGATCATATCGTTCAGGAGTCCTCCGACGGGCATCTTGTCGCGTTCACTTACAGACTGTCCTCTCTTCGCCGGCTCTCTGGGTTTTAGCTGCCCCACCCTGGACTCGGGCCAGCCACCTCCACCTCCCGCGGTAAACAGTGTCTCTCAGGACCGGAAGGGAAAAATGACTATTCCTTCTATTCGGACGTCGTTCGTTTCAAAAACAAAGCTAAATAAAGACTGTACGCTAATGGTATCACTCGTCATACAGACAAGTTCTCATTTACTGGCTCATGCCCGCCGTTCAAAAATGATATAACCTCATGAAATTAATTCATTTTAATTAACGTTATATAGCAGGATCTGTAAATTGGTAGAATAAAATATCTTGTTTTTGCCGACTTCAAAATAGGTATGTAT
>NW_027115055.1:305810-314658 GCF_000696795.3 Halyomorpha halys
TGGTAGAATAAAATATCTTGTTTTTGCCGACTTCAAAATAGGTATGTATAACAACAAATATATATGTATTCTGCTCATGAAATAGGGTGTAAAAAGCGACTGCATTTGTCTTATTTGGCATGGTCAATTACTTTTGAAAATTTAAAAGATAATAAACATTAAACGTTGCAAACAATTAAAAAAAAAAAATTCCCAAGGAAGCTAAAAAAATATTTTGGTGGCATTACCAAAAAAGAATTACACATTTTATTAACTTTTATCAATATATAAATCTTTATACTACCTCCTATTTTCTTCGAGAAGATCAAGTTGAATCATAAAAATACGAATTTAAAACTTACAAATATTTGAAAATAAATAAACCGCTTAAAAAGAAATTGAAAACCAAATTAGTACAATGATGACTATTTCTTACTAATCGGCTATTGGCGTGGAAACAAGTATTTTAATCTTTTTAGTAGACCTACTTCGTACGTTGTTTAACAAAAAATATATAAGATTTGAGAACATTTATTTTAAATGATATAACTAATATAATAAAAACAGCATTGATATCAAAATAACTTTACCTGTTTTCCTTCCTCAGCTCCTGTTTTTTTTTTTTTTAACATAATCAGTTTATAATTGTCTTCCCAAATATTTTTATATGTAATTTAAAAATTATTTATAATTGTATAGAAAATCGTGTCTGAAAAACGATGAATTGTGCAGTCAATGGGCAATGTTACGTAATGCAGAATTCGCAACACTTGTACTCGGAAACTATTATTTATTATATCATAGTTTGTTTTTATATTATTATTTTACTATGTTCGTAAAGTTTAAAACGGAATAAAAATACAAGCGACGAGAATTCTACCAATGCTAAATGCAAATTAATCGAATAATAGAGTTGCGAACTTGTCATACGATTATATTTTTCTGTTATCCAAAGCTGTATTTTCCCACGTTTTAAATAGAAAAAATTGATACATTTACACCTGATAATTCATTTTATTTTAACATATATATTTGTAATTTATGACTTTTTAACAAACAAAGTATCAGACATGGGTGAGTCGCAGTCCTCTGCTGTTTACTCTCGGATATAAAACATAATATGAGACCCTATCAACTTATCTCTATGTTCGCTAACACAGATGAATTCATAGTTTTGGAAACAATGGAGGTAAACCTCCAATTCCTTCAACAAGATATGTTTATTGAAACCACATCAAAACCACTAAACATAAAAGGCAAATTTAGACCTTAGAATTCAATTCTTACAAGGGTAAAAAAATAAAAACAAAAGGACAGACCACATAAGTAATACTAGGATAAGAAAAATCTTAGTACAATGAGCATGGTAACAGAAGAAAATCGTTTAAGATTGTTCGATCATGTCTCTTGAGTGCCATAACACTGTGCCGCTAAGATCACATTAGAGAGTATATTGATTGAAGAGAATCTAAGGAAAGGCACAGGAGTTTCAATGAATGCAAGCATTTGCAGTTTTCCTGAACTTTCAAAAGTTATATCACTTTAAAAAAAAATGGAAGAACTACTTTTTTAAAGGTGTGGTTTTATGCAAAAGGATTAGTGCTGATATTTATTTTACTAATTTACTTTTACTGCTGATATGAAATAATTGAACTGAAGATAACCCAATCCCATCTCCTAGTTATTAAAGATCCATGTTTGAGAAAATTGAAAACGTAAACCTTAAAGAGGTAAAAAAAAAAAATTAGTTTTTATCATATTAGCAGTAAGAATAAATTGCTTGAAAAAAATTTTCTATCGTTTTTATATCATAAGAATTAAACATAAAATTAAAAATGGTCAAAAGACTATTGGCACGTTATTTCAGTTCACTCATTGTTACCTTAACTCTATGATTATGAAGTCAAAATGACTGAATCAACTCGAAGTCTGAATGATGTCAGATTTTGGTCAGAAAAATGCATTCAATATGCAGTTATATCGCCATATGTCCAACTTTTCTAATAGTGAGTCATAGTAACCGGTATATAAATAACAATATAAATAAGATTAGAAAAAAATAACATTACACTGAATTCTTTGTTTCAATGGATTCTTTATTACAGTGAATATTTTTCTTTATTTCAGAGGACACTTTGTTACCTCCTCTTTTAAACTTAATTGAAGTAGTTCTGATCCTCTTCTATCATGAGAAGAATCCACAATGAAACTTCGTACTGGTATGTTATTTCTGTTTTTTTTTACTAATTAATTTATTAGTATGGAACTATTAATTAAGAGCAGTGTGACTAAAAATGCAATTTTTTTAAAATGTATTGAAGAGGTCTCAGAATAGTCCACTTGAATGGAGTACCATTAAGAGATTTCAAGTATCTGGGTGCTTGGATAAATAACTAGAGCTGGATCAATAGATTAATAAGAGAGAGAGTCGGCAGTGAGGTGTTTCAAGAAAGGATTCCTAAAAAAGAGAGAAGTGAAGAGAGTAGATCGCCTGCGAAAATAGTAGGATAAGAAAAATCTCAGTAAGGTCAGCAGTGACAGTAATAGAAGAAAATCATCTAAGATGGTTCAATCATGTCTCTCAAATTCCATAAATACATGCTGCCAAGAGCACATTAGAGGAAAACATTGATGGAAGAGTATCTGAGGAAAGGGCCAGAAGAACTTGAGAGAGAGGTGTCGAACTTTGACAGAAGAAGAATCCCCTGGAGGAGGTGACAGATGGTACAGTAACAGATTTTATGGATTCAGTATTATAAGCAGGCGCATCCATATCACACAGTGGTAGAAGAGGAAACAATTAAAAAGAAGAATAGCAATATTTAAATTTATAAAAACTCCAGTGAATCAAGATTAAATAGTTCTCTAAACTTCTTTTTTTATTTTTCCTTATATAAGAATCTTTATTTTATATAAGATTTTTATCATTTTTAATTCTCTATTATTCAAAATCTTTCTAAAACATTTTATTAGATCTAGCGCAAAAAAAAATAACCTTTTATCTTTATTGCCATTCTTCTTTGGTTTTATGGTTAAAATTGTATTGAAGTTTACTTCAGTCCCATCACTGATGTGAAAGCTCAAAGTCTGAGAAAATTGAAAATTTCAAACTTTAGGAGGTCAAAAATAAATAAATTAGTGTTTACTATATTAGTAGTAAGAATAAATTTTTTGAAAAAATTCTTCCAATATTTTTATATCTAGAAACATGGAGAAATAAAATAAACACACAAAAAAATTAAAAATGGTTAAACGACTAATTTAATTTATTTTGGAACACTTGGTATGGATTGACCCACGACTTAATTGCTTAAAAATATAATTGATGATTTTGATTTTAGAAATTTTCATATTAATTAAATATAAATAAACAGCAAAGCATGATTTCTTATAATTACCAAAATAATTAAAATATCAACTATAGCTTTTTAGCAGCCAACTACAGTGTATTCTAAACAGATTATGTATTTTATTATAATTTAAATTATTCATAACAGCTCAACCTGATACTCAAAAAATTTTTAAAAGGTAATTGCTACAATTATATAAAATTGAATTCATTTTTTTCCTAATTATAATTCATTAACACAATAACATCATATGTATTAGTATTTATAGAAATAAAAAACGAAGTGAAGATTAAGAGTTTCCTTAAGAACAAATGCATTTAGAATAAACTCTTTATCTAAGTCAATTATAAACAATATAGAACAAGTTGTAGTTTGAAAAAGTGAAGCCGGTTAATATACTTTTTATTCTTTCCTAACAATCATTACATATTTTGTTTGTTTGGAAAAAGTGTTCCATAAAAAAAAAGACATTGTTACTTTCAAAATGTATCACATAACTATTTATTTTTAAGGTATTAAGACTATTTTGTAAACAGAAAAGGTAAGTAGTATTAACTAAGAAGATTCCTACTAGATGTTTTATCTGTCAACTGTGGTAGAGCGATAGGTAAACCAAAATAGCAATTTTTACTCTGCTTATAGAAGTGTAACAATTACTTTAATGATGCCCTTTATTTATTTTAGTTTCTAAAAAAACTTAGAGATTTCAAATTGAATGAAGGTAACAGGTTAAAAGTATAAATGTTCTAAAAATAATGAAGAGGTCGATATATTACCATCATCTTTCATACAAAGAAATCAAGTTACAGAAACAAACAATGATGAATCAAATAATGTAAGATTGATACTATCATGACTATATCAAGTTATAAAAACAATAAATAAAGATTTAAAAAAACATTATTTAATAATACATTATTAATCTCATTTTTATTATATTTTTCAATATAAGAATAATTACTGACATGAAAAAAAATGAAGTGAAGAGTTTGTCTGCATAAAGAAAAACAATTGAGGCATGACAATGGAATATGCTGTAAGTGCCAAAAAAATAATATTGAGAAAAACAGTCAGCTGGCCATGCTTGTGTTAAAATTATGAAAAAAATTACAGCTCTAGGAACTAAACCATTCAAGATAGTAACTTGCAGTAGTTACTAGTTGATTGATGCTGATTTCTTCATCATTGTAATGTCAAAATTTTTGGCACTTACAGCCTTTTCCAATTCCATGCCTCAATTATTGACCAACGGGTATTTTTTAAAGTTTAAAGCTTAAATGTTGCTAATGTAGACTATTCTGTAATCTAATTGATTATTTTTTTAACAAATGACACATTGTCAAAAGTTTTAAGAAAATACATAAACTAATTATTATAATTAGTATTTGTGAATGCAAAAGAGAAGGATATAAAAACCAAGGTTATTTATTTTTTAGATTAAAAGGAAGTAAAAACATACAATTTTGTTACATGATATTTTTTAAGGAAATATTGTTATAATTAAAAGGAGGTATAGCAACTTAGTCCTGTGTTATAACTTCTACCATTACTGATGATTATAAGATTTGGTGATTTATCTTATGCTTATTTACAATAAATATGTGTAGTATTATTTCTTTTAAAAGAATGAAATTATGTTATAGCACAATATATCCCTTTCAATATTCTGTAAAAACTTTGTCCAAATTTTAACAAGATTTTTCCTTCACAAAAGTATAGAGATCAAGAAGGAAACTTTTACAACTATAAACTAACTACCAACTTTTACTTAACTATAAAACAATCTTTTTTTTAAAGTTTTCCTAAAAATGAGCTATATTGAGAAATTCTTTGCTTTAACAGGACACTTAAAAAAATGATTATTTTTACAACTTATCAAATAACTTTATACAGAATTCTGAAGTAGCTTTATGTGAGTTCCTGTTCTTCCAGATCTTGACATGATGTTGGTTGGGAATTACCCTTGGCGATAGCATTAATTTCTTTTATTGGTTTCAATAGGACAATGAGTTCATCATCATCTCTTCTCTGTAAAGTAAATGTAATTTTAATTGTACCTTAAGTAAACAAAATTATACTAACATGATTTTCTTGAAAATATTAAGAAAGCCAATAAATATTGATAAATAAAAATTTTGATAAATAAAAATAATATTAATTATAATGTATTCATATTAACTATATGATTATAAACAAAAACATATTAAATAAATGTCTACCTGAAAAAGCATTTCTTTTTCAAAATATACCAATCCCTTCTTCTTGGCTTGAATCAGGAGTCCTACAACTTTGTTGCTAATCGTTGTATATGTCTGCAAATTTTGAATTTCTTTTATTTGGGGTTAAAAAAAAAATTAATTTTTTTTTAAAAAAGATTAGTCCCATATATTTAAAAGTAAATAATTACTTTAAGCATTTCATGATTTCACTGTATTTGCTCGAGTGCTTTAAGAATAATACATATATGATAAAATTTCAATCCATGATCTACTTTAGTGAATCATGTGAAAAAAAAATAAAAAATAAAACTGCACTGAGCAGATTATATGTTATAAGTTCAGAAACACTTGTCCAGCTAGTATAAAAATATATTTTCTACTCATTAATTTAATACATTTAAGCTTAATAGTTTATGTATAAAATCAATATCAATAAACTTGTAATCATTAAATAAATCATTAAACTCATTATCATTTTTTTAGTTAAACCGCTGTTACACAGTGCAATAAATATCTGCTGCAAATTTGCATTTAATATACAGAGAGACGAATTACTGGCACTAAGCATTGGAACCTCATAGAAGGAAATTAATTAAGCCACTTGATGGATCCACCACTGGAAGGTATTTGTAGCCTCATCAAGCACTGGCTTTATACCGGAGCAGTCAAATTTTTAAGAATACTAATTTTATGATTCTAAAACATAAATATATGTCAGAATCATTCTCTTTAGAAACATTTATCTGGTAGGGTGATGCTCTTGCATGTTTACTCTTTGGCCTTGCTCAAAAAACATCAGTAAGAGACTCTGGTATCCAAACCACCAGTACCATCTTTGACATAAAATCTAATTGCCCACTTTCACTGATAACATAGTAGATTATTTTTATTTTTTTCTATTTATTTATATCTATATGAATAAATGAAATATGAAAATCTTTATTCATCCTGTGGTCTTCTACTGTTTAGAAACCTGGACTACCTGAAAGTTTTTCCCAGAAAGAGCAGACTTTTTAAAATTCTCTGACAATTTTTTTTGTCCTGTTACTAATAAGGGGGAAATTTGGTTAGGAAAGAGTAATAAAATATCAAATATATATTATTATGTTCTGTGATTTTGATATTGATCCAATAATAACAAACATCTGAATAGACTTCACTGGACAGTTCATATACATGCAATCTCAACAGTGCAATCTGAACAGTTCTGATAACAGAACTCTTGCACAGATGTCCAATTGTTAGCTACCCAAAATTAAAATGGTTGAATTGCATGACGAATGAGCCAGGAAATGAAAATAATTGGATAGCAAAACTGATAGAGAATGGAGAAAATGAAGACCAATATCCTGGTTGTAGACATGAAATAATAATAAAGCATAAATTACTCTTCTTGGTCAATAACAAAACACAGTGCGAAGAATTTGACTTTAAGGTTTTTTTTTCAGTATCTATCAAAAGAAGATGGACCAATGGGTCGCTATTCTGGAAGAGACTTAGCGATCATGCTTATTCCTAGTGAATGTATAGGTCCATAAGCCATAAATATACACATGTTCAGAGAAAACAACAGCAAGACTTATTCAGTTTTTAAAAGCAATAAATGTCCAAAATAAAACGAATTATAAGTGTAAATTTTGTTTGTTTAGGTTTATTCAAATTACTTATATTTCAAAGTAACTAAGAATTTCACTGTAATTAATTAACTTTTATTAATATGTAATTTCAGTGTAAATAATTCCAGTGGTGAAATACTTTAAAATAATTAAATAATTTCAATTATTCTGATTGATTTAAATATAAAGAATATATAATAAGAACTGCTATATTTATTTAATCATTCTTTTGTTCGTGTGTATTAATATTTTAATTTATCAAGTTCTAAATGGTTCTCCATACAAAGTTGGGACTTAGGAATTTATCACAATAATTCTAGTAAAAAATAAATTCTGTGAAGAACAAAAATACATAAGCAATTCAGAACAATGATACATGTTGTTTTCCCTGAATAGTGACGCATCCAACAAAAATGTATTGTGTTTGATTTAATCTATAGATTGTACTGTAGGCTGTGGCTATTTTTCAATTCCACTATCTTTGGGACAGTCCATAGAGGGACTAAAGTAGAAAAAGAAACACCTGTCAACAGTAATATCTTTGAAACACATCCTCTTTCAAAATAAAATCAAAACTTTTTTTTTATCAGTCATGCCACTATTCAAGCAAAACAGCGATATGTATTATAAAATAATCTATGAGTATTTTTGTGCATACCTCAAAGAGTTCTCCAAAAGTAACCACAATATTTTTGTCATCTATGTCATTTTCATCATCACTTTCATTTCTGTTCAGCAGAGCAAGTTCATAGATGATGTTACATAACTCTAGTATCTCTTTATTAATATGAGATTTTGCTTGTAGGCCTCTCGCCTCAGTTTTTGAACCAGCCTTAGGTCTACAGAAATCAAATTTTTATTATTGAGACAGAAGAGCTAAGCTTGAAGACCTGTTATATCATCAATAATTGTTATGACCATAATCATTATGATGTTTAATTATTATAGCATTTATCAATAATTGTTGTTATGATCTTAATGATTTTGATGTTTATTAATAATATTTTAAAACAATTAAACATTTTTAATCTGTTATTGGAAATTGAAATCAAGGATATTATTTGTTCGTTAATTTAGATAGAATATTGCATGAATAGAGTGTTTATATCTAATTTGGCCAATTTTTTGTTAAAAGTTTTCATTATTAAATCTCAACTGAAGGTATCAAGTATTAATTTATATGATTAACTTAACAATTTAAGACTGAATTCACAAAAACAATTTTATTAACAGCATAAAAATAAATAAACTATGAATACTAAAATCATTTAGCACATATCCAACTACCTTCCATATTCCTCTTTGGAAACCCTTGGCCTTTGACCCCCACTGAAGGAACTAGAGAAGGGGTTGTTGCTCTGAGTTTCCTGGTGTTTGTTTGCTTCACTGTTGAACTTATTGATGAATTTATTCAAACTTCCTCCAACTGGCATGATAGCAGATCAGCAACTGGCTGTCCTGACCTGGACCTCTGCCAATATGTGGGCTGTGACCTGGATGTATCATTACAGAAATATTTCATGAATCATGCAAATGATGTAAACAATGCTCGCCCAAACTATACACCTGAAATTGAACAGACAACTGCAGTAAACAGGAAACTGTAAAAAGAATCAGGAAGTGGGTAACAAACAAAATAATCTAAATATTTAACATTTTTTAAATAAATATCAAGTCAAATATT
>NW_027115055.1:316768-325182 GCF_000696795.3 Halyomorpha halys
AATAATATAATAATTATTAAAAAGACAAGGAACTACTGATACTGAAGATTTTGAAAGTTGCACATAATTCACAAGTCATGACTAATTATGTCTTACAAAATAATCTAAATATTTAACATTTTTTAAATAAATATCAAGTCAAATATTTAAAAACATAAAATTATTATTTTAGTATATTTATATATATTATGCAATATTTACTAAAATGTACTTATTGATGTTAAAATAAATTTAAATTAATTCAAATAATTTTGGAAATGCATTTTTTCCTGTTCAAATGACATAGTCTGAATTAGCTAACATGATCAACATTGTATACCTTAAAATATAGTAAAAATTAATTCATATGTTTGATTTAGATAAATTTATTTTACTAGGCTGATGAAAATAACCTGCAATAAAAAAAAAAACATTTACTTTCAGTAATTTAAAGTTGAGCAAACATATAATAATATGGTAAATAAAAGAATGTATGTGCAGACTATAAGAAACAATTTAAGTATAAGTAAGTAAAGAATTGATCTATTGGTAATTCTGTGTGACAGGTAAATCATGGCATATTAAGAATCATGATGAATAGGAATAGAAATGAAACAAATATATTCTATTATTGCCCAGTACAATAGCAATCAACCAACAGTTGAATTGTCCAGTTCAAAGAAATTTTTATGAAAAAGATTCTCTAAATATAAGTAACACTGATTGTTACTTCTTAAAGATTCATTATAATAATGATATGGAAATCATATCATTACATACATTTTTTTTTCTTAAAAGTAAAAATCTAGCGTGGTCTCACCAAAGTTCCACTTACAACTATTCTTTGTGTCAAAATTAATCCTAATTTGTATCAAACTTTTTTTTAATTCAGTATTTTAACACTTCCTCATAATAACTACTATTGCTTTTTTTCGTGTTTGCATGGTTCTTATGGCAATTGTCATGACATCCATCAAAACAGATTCAAAATCAAATTCTTTCTTAGTTAATATTTATGCATTTTTATAACTAAAAGCAGTGAGATTGCTAATATTTCAAGGTAGTGAAAGTAACAATGTCATCATTAAATATTCCAAATAACATTCTAAACCCTTAACTTTCAAAGAATGTACTCTTTATGTTGAAAGAGGTTATTCAGAAGTCAAGAAACAGAAATTTTATGTTAAACAAGTTTATTAAACCCCAAATCATTAGAATTAAATGTTTTATATGGATAAATGTAAAAATAATTTTATTCTGGGACAAATGTTCCCTAAGAATAAATACATGGTGCACACATTGAGATTAAGAGTCTGGAGTATATTTAAACATTTTCAGAATATATAATGAAATTACATAAAAACCTGGGATTATATTGTAATAGAGATCAATAATGGCTATATACATTGCTCACAATGATGTGGAGGTTTGGTTATATGGTAGGTGAAGGAATAGATGTGTTTAAAGGGAAAATTGATAAGGATTGGGTTATGGAGTTAGACAGAGAATTTCAGAAAGAGGTTGCATTTATGATGAAGGATTTGCTAAAGGAGGCAGTTCTTTGGTAGGGTATATATAAATAGATTAGTTGGGATTTGGTGTTTAATGAATAGATAGATGATCATGGAGTGAGGAAATCGAGGATATAGGTAGGTTTTTTATTCTAAAGGCTTGGAAAAAGAAAACTCCAAGTAGGTATTACCTTTAGAGAGGTTAGATAGAGTCACTTCAACTCTGTATACCAATGGGAGACATGAGAGCACCTGATTAACCTGAAGATAAATCTAAAAAAGCAATTCTCAAGTCTGTTCAGTATCACCTCTAGATCAGCTGATAGCCCTCCTACACCATGGAACCATATTCAAAGTGGGAGAAAACAAGAGAGGATACTAGAAGCTGATGGGCATATCATCTTATTTATAATATATCATCTAGGGAAAAAAATGTTATATTTATGAATCAGTGGACACACAAATGGCAAAACAAAGAGAAATTTGTTGACAAAAGTAGCTTAGTTGAATTTGGAAAAGTTCATAAAATATGTTGTTATAATAGCAATACTTACAATTTATACTGCTGTAATATATACATTTACATCTTCAAATCAAATTATATTTATATATTCATAATTTATATTATTTTCTCTATTCCTAATAGACATTATTTTTAGTCACGATGTTTTCAAAATTTTTTAACAGTCCAATCACATTCATTGCTTTCAATTATCCTTTTACATCTAAAATATTCTTTTACAAGGAAGGAAGAAAGTTAGTCAAAGAAGCATAAAATATTTTTTATTTTTTATGATATTTTTAGCATATTATTTCAGTTTTACTTCATTTGAATTTTGTTATGAAGGATTACTTGGAAAGTTAGTTATCAATCTTAAGAAGTCGTTTATATTTCAATGGATAATAATCAATCCAAAAGTTGGAAAACTGGATACTCTACTTTCATTCCAAAAAATATAATAATTTATTATCAGTTATTACAGTATTATCGAATGAACAAATGTCCAAAACTAACGGAGTAATAGGTGAATGATTGAAAAATGTGGATTTCAAACTAAAAACAGCGCTAAATAATATAATAATTATTAAAAAGACAAGGAACTACTGATACTGAAGATTTTGAAAGTTGCACATAATTCACAAGTCATGACTAATTATGTCTTATAGATAGCAAATTTGCTTTATTAACAAATAATAAATAATAATGATGATAACATTATTGTCAATATTAGAAATAAATAGAATAGCCAAAATCAAATATGTAGCAGTCCTGAGTGATTCAAATATGTTAACTACTAGAGCCAATAAAAAAGTTTAATGTAAAAAAATAAACAGAATTTGGAAATAATCCAATCCCTCCAATTTCAACGGAATGTGCTTACATATCTATCAACTTCAAAACATTGGTGTGTTGGTATATTTGTAATTGTAATTATATATCAATAAAGAGGATTTGAAAATAAAAAAAAATAAAAAAAATTGGTGTGTTGGTGAAGTTCGTGTCAACGAATAGTGAAACTTGGTGTAGTAGTCAGATCCCTTCAATCATTGAATGGAACTCAAGACTCTTTTGATTAATTTATATTTCCACGTGAGAGTGAGTAGTTCAATGGTAAGGTGCTACTAACTCCAAGGACCCAGGATCAAATGGCTGTGGCAGAGAATTATTTTCCATTTTACTGTAGCTGTGAATTAGCCCAGTGTGTTCAGGAGCCCTCTAGGTGGGTCCAGCCAACCTCATTAAGTGGGTACCCTTAATTAGGTAAGAATCTGGTGGCCGAGTGTGATTCTGACCAAAGCACTTTCTTGCAAAAACATTGGTCTAGTAGCAGTAATTCCTTACAATGTACTGTGCCCCTGACCCTTCATGTAGCAGTACTGATTTAATTTTTTTTTGTTAATATTTACATAAAGCTTCTTTTTGTGTTTTAACCAGTACAGATCCATAGAAAGAAATATGTATACTTGGAAGAAGGCAGGTTCCCAACTATACACCAAGTTTCAATATTAATAGACATCAACTCCACTAACAATCGATTGTACACATAAAAGTGAAGAATATCCTTCCAAGTATTAAGTAAAACTATAAGGTAATATTTACAAGTAAAAGTTTGAAGCATAAGCATCACCTTCTTTACATATTTATAATGATAATCTTATACTAGGAAAAATTTTATTTTTTTTAAACACTTCATTTTATTAGTGATAAATTTTCAGAAACAGAAATTAAATTTGATTTGGATTCTGCTAATGAATTACAATTTATAGTAAATGTAATATAAAAGGCTCCTCAATGTTTGGAAAAATCAAAAGTCCAGAAGGTAAAAAGAACAAAGGCAATAGGGATCATCATAAAGAAGTGCAAATTAAATTATGGAAACCCAGTTGATTCAAAAGAAAGGTCTGTTGAACATTGATGTTAGTTTTAATACGATCTCTACTAAAACAGAAAACGTTTCTTCCTTATAGACATGGTGAATTAGTTATATTTCAATGTTTTATTAGCATTGTAATTCTCATTGCCTTGACTGTCACAAAGAACATTTTACTATATTTTTATTTTAATTATTAATTACATATATTATATAATCAAAATGTTAAAATTAATAGATAATAAGTAGTATGATGAAAAATGAAATTTCGTTTTATACTAAATTACTGAGAACTGTTAGTGATATATATGAACTGAGTTATTGGATGTGAAGGATGCTTATTTTAGAGTAAGCACACTAGTCTACGGATTTTTACAATCTATCTTCAAAAGGTAAGCATATTGCCTGGTGGAGTGAAGAATTAAAAGTTCTAGCTGGTAAGAAGAAAGAATTACTGCCGTGACAACCAAAGGCGACAAAAAAGAAGTTTGGAAGAATTTGAAAAAAGTAAAAAATTGAATTAGGTTCATGGTCAAAATATAGAATTATTTTGAAAGAAAATTAAAGCATTGGGAATCCGAAAAAGGCAAAGAAATAAGAAATATTAAAAATGAGCAAGGGGAAAATGGTCTGTAAAGACAGGCCCATTGTAGAGGTATGGAGGAGACTATGAAAAGCAGAAATTAAAATATGGATCATGCAAACAGTAAGAACATCTTACCGAACTCATCCTCATTGGAATGAACTCTGGAATTTGGAAATGGAAATTGGAATGATTTCGGTAAAGTGATACAGGAGGACGAAATTGAGCGAGCTATCGAAAAGATGAAGACAGAGAAAGCCACAGGACAAGATAGTATAGTTGTGATTTCCTGAAGTATGGAAGGATAGATTTAGTGAGATTTATACAATTACTATTTCAGAAATCATGGGATGAGAAGGCGATTCCTACAGAATGGGGAAACAATGTAATAGTTCCCATACATAAGAAAGGCAATCAGGCTGAATGCAGCAACTATAGACTGATATCCATGTCTCCAGCAGTGTACAATCTGTATAAGTCCATCCTTGAAAATAGACTGAGACCTCAGGTAGAACCGCTTATAGGAGAAAAGCAAGCTGGTTTTCCGTAACGACAGAATTAGGGAGAACTAGAAGTCCTATCGATGAAGGAGGTCCTAGAGGTTCGACAGCTGAAATCGTTTGGCTATGTCGTCAGGATGGAAGATCACCGAGATTCAACGAGACCTATTAAACGACCATGGACATGCCTAATGGTAGAAGACCTCGAAGCAGAACAAGGGTGTCGTATCTGAATTACTTCAACCTAAAAATCTCCTCCACGCCTGAAACATGGTAAGAAACCAAGAACAATGCCTGTCCTGGCTGGATGCTCCTCTCCCGTTATAGAGCACTACTGACGCGAAAGAAGGCAAGTTAAAAGGAAGTCTTCTTTTTAATTGATTTTTCCTGAATACTCTCTTTTTGAGTGTCTATTTTCTTTAAAATGAGCGATAAGATCATGGCATACAAAGCGCTCCGACTCTATACGTATACTGGACAAAATCAATAAATTGTAAATTTCTATATGCCATTATGAATAAATCCCATAACAAAGATTAAAAATTACTACAATCCAAATAACAGCCAAAAATTTGAACAAAACACTTTTTAGGATAAGTATTTTTATATTATATTATACCATTTTACACAAAATAATATCATTATGGAATATTTAAAACGATTAGTTATTTTATTAAAAAAATTGAAAATTAAAATTTACAAATTTCCGTAACTTATAATATATTTAAAGTTGACGTTTCTTTTGTCACACGAGGCTTTATTTATTTTCATATTTTGCCTTGAGAACAAAATATAACAAAATTTAAAATCATTTTTAAAATGAGGTGTTGATAACTGATGATAAGAAGATGGTCGTGGGTGCGGTCAGTAAAGGTAGACAGATAAATAAGTTTTCATTTGTGCCGACGTTTCGACCTGAATTTCAGGCCTTCATCAGGGCTGAGAAACAAAACGGTATAACAATTTTAATTCAGAGAAAAATAAAAACAAACAAATTGGAAATATTCATAACAATAAATTATGTTTAGTATATTTCTAAGTTTGTTTGTTAATATTTTTATTTTTCTCTGAATGAAGCCCTGAAATTTAGATCGAAACGTCGGCAGGATATACAACTTTTGCTTATTTGTGTTTCTTTACTGACTGCACCCCGCGACCATCTTCTCCTAAAATTATTTTCATTTAATTTTTAATCGTTTTTCCAATTTATTTTTTATCTCAGAACTTTTTGCTAGCTCATTAGTATATTTTAATTTTTAACTGTCTCATTACATATTTGAATTTCTTTTTTGGGCACTCCTTAATTTTTTTTATAGTGAGTCGTAATGAGCAAGTGGGCATGTGAATTTAACAAACAACTACACTAATCATTATAATTAAATTAGTTCTAACCAAGCAGGACAATTGTGTTGACGGTAAAGTAATATCGAGATGGTTCATATCAATGTGATCGTTGAAACATTGTTTTAATAATAATTATTATACATTTCAGAATTATTATTCAATCTGTGAATTACGGATCGATATAAGAAGGATCAATTATTAGAACTTGATAGATAAAAAACTACAAATCCATCCCACTTCATATAAAAGATAATCTTCTTGGCAATGGTCCTCACTAGATACAATTGAACCTTGGCAATCGCTTTGGAGTCTTGGCAGAGTACCAAGGAAGAAACATATCTAAAAAAGGTTTTACTGGTGGATATAAATATTTTATGTTCTTTAAATTATTAAATTTCTATAAGCATAATGTCTATATAATCTGTATCAGGAAACTACAATAAACGCTATGTAAAAAAAAAAAAATAAATAAAAATAAAATACGTGTTTTTTACAGTAAAATACCTATTTAGCAATAATGATAGTGGTCCTATGTATTCAAGTTAGACAACGTCATATAAAAAAGTTTTAACTATAATTTTTTCAAACTTTTCTAGAAAACGCCTTAAAAAAAGTCTTACCTTTTACTTAAATATCATATTTCGTAATATTTATTACAATGTATATTATATTTCAGTTTTAGCCCACTATGATTAAGGACAGATTCATTACTACTAACAGTCCAACAGGTCATAAACAAGCACTTTACCCTAAAAATCGTTTTGTTAAATTTTGTTGTTATAACCTTTTTAGAGCGAGCCCTTCAACTGAGTTTTTCTTGACTTTCAAGTCCTAAACATTGATCACTTAACATGTTTTATAATTTTATGCAATGAATAATTCAGTGAATGTCAATGTATACCAGTCATTCTTGACTGGATAAAAAATATATCTAAAAGTTAAGTCTTGATGTTTAAAGATTATTTTTGCGACAAAATAAAAATTATGCTTTCCGTAATTTAAAAAAATACAACAATAAAAAAAATCATTTTTTTTTTTTTAATATTTAGACTATGTGAAGTCTTGAAATCGTTATTCATTCTTGGCATATAAGGCACTTCCTGTTTCTATTTTTTTTTTTTTTCATTTTGTTGACAAATTAAAAATAATATATAATTTTTTTCCCTTATGGATAAATTTATTTGAGGAATTTTCTATCAAAATACGATATATCCAATTTTAAAAGACAGTTAAAAAAAATATTATGAGAGCATCTGATATTGAAAAGTTAAATTTTAATTGAAAATGTTGTTTAGCAACATCCATTTGAAAGGAGAAAATTTAAATTTTGAATTAAAGTGAACATGTTTTGGTTCTAGAATTTTGATTTACCAAAAAAAATTTTAACTTTGAGAAATGGATGTATAACTTTTGATAAAAAAATCCTCATTCATGCAACTGCTTGTTGGTCTCCAACCTGGCCATTTTCACCATGTACTTACTTCAGGAGATCATTTAAAAAGGATAAAAAATAAATTAAATTCATTACAAAATTTATAAATTTTAATATTCCAACAAAATACAAATATTAGAATCACCTATAAATAATTTAGTGTATCATTAACTATGAACATATTGTAATATATTTATTATTAGGAAGGTACGAAATAAAATATATAATCAACTAGATGAAGATTAATAATTCATTTTTAAAGGTATGTAAATTAATTTCATTGTTGTTAAGTTTTGTATGTCCTATTTTTTTTATAAAATAAATCAAAATTGTATCCTTGTATAGTCTCAACACTTTTTATTCCATCAATAGTCCAACGTTTCGATGGACAATCTAAATATTTAACAGCTTATATTATGTATTCATTTGTAACATTTATAACAACAACATTATCACTAATAATATAACATATCTTAAATATAAATTCTCACCTCACATCAAAATTTAAAAATTGTTTTGCAGGCTATTCTGCCCAGGTCATTAATTATAAGGCAAACACACCCTATAAAAAGTCAATTATTAGAGAGTCATAATTATTATTAATAAGCTTACCTAAGCTTCTGTTTAGTTACCTATTTTCTAAAATTCATAATTATTTAAAACTTTTAATTTTCAATTTATCCATACTATAAT
>NW_027115055.1:325232-327995 GCF_000696795.3 Halyomorpha halys
TAATTTTTTTTCCCTTGCGGATAAATTTATTTGAGGAATTTTCTATCAAAATACGATATATCCAATTTTAAAAGACAGTTAAACAAAAATTATTATGAGAGGATCTGATATTGAAAAGTTAAATTTTAATTGAAAATGTTGTTTAGCAACATCCATTTGAAAGGAGAAAATTTAAATTTTTAATTAAAGTGAACATGTTTTGGTTCTAGAATTTTAATTTACCAAAAAATTTTAACTTTGAGAAATGGATGTATAACTTTTGATAAAAAAAATCCTTATTCATGCAACTGCTTGTTGGTCTCCAACCTGGCCATTTTCGCCATGTACTTACTTCAGGAGATCATTTAAAAAGGATAAATAAGAAATTAAATTCATTACAAAATTTATAAATTTTAATATTCCAACAAAATACAAATATTTGAATTATCTATAAATAATTTAGTGTATTTTTAACTGTGAACATATTGTAATATATTTATTATTACAGAGGTACGAAATAAAATATATAATCAACTAGATGAAGATTAATAATTCATTTTTAATGGTATGTAATTAATTTCATTGTTATTTTTTTATGTCCTAACTAAATTTTTTTTATTAAATAAATCAAAATTGTATTCTTGTATAGTCTCAACACTTTTTATTCCATCAATAGTCCAACGTTTCAATGGACAATCTAAATATTTAACAGCTTATATTATATATTCATTTGTAACATTTATAACAACAACATTATCACTAATAATATAACATAGCTTCAATGTAAATTCTCACCTCACATCAAAATTTAAAAATTGTTTTGCAGGCTATTCTGCCAGGTCATTAATTATAAGTCAAACACACCCTATAAAAAGTCAATTATTAGAGAGTCATAATTATTATTAATAAGCTTACCTAAGCTTCTGTTTAGTTACCTATTTTTTAAAATCTTTAATTTTCAATTTAACCATACTATAATTTTTTTTCTTTATTTTAATTTAAAAATGCAGATTTTTTTTTTTATGTTTCTTTATTATTAATGTTGTAACTGGTCCGGACCTACAAGCTGTTTACCTATACAAACTGGTTGTCTGTGTATGTCATTAACTGGATTGATATGAAGAAAATTTCACATTTACATTAAAATTCGAACAGGGGCCTGCATCGTCTTATTTTTGTTCAACCTGGCCAGTATTACTTTGCTATTTTAAAATTACTATTTCTATCTTAGTTAAGGAAATGACTTGGGCATGACTAAGGCATGTCAAATGGGACAGGAACGCCCATTCAAGCTGTGCTCAAGTAGATATATTTATAAATTTAGGAGTGATTTGGCAGAGCATTACGAACCTTATTGATATATGGACATAGGGTCTTGGATTCACTTACTAGATTCAGTTCTGTATTTAACCACTGAGATATTTTGTTGAAAGTTTATTAGGACAGGCGGAATGTGACTCAAAAAGTAGAACGAATCTTGCGAAAGTTTCACCGTACCCTGAATAAGTCTCAATAACATAGAAGGGTTCATTCTTCCAAAGACCATTAAAACATAAAATTAAAGAATATCAATGCAATAAATGATCTAAGACTATATAAAATGGATCAAATAATAATGAAGAATCAATGTAGACGGAGGTTAGATCAAGCTATCCCTCCACTAATCTTCAGAAGCTTACTAAATCTGATATAACCCCACCCATTTACGTCTTTTTACTTGATGATTTAAACCCATTGGCTAAAACTCAAACAGGGCAATAAACGCATGCTTTATCATATTTCATAAGTTGTTTAATTTTTATTTAACATAATTCTATGAAATCACATTTAAACGAAATAAAAGTTATACTCCCAAAAATATCAAATATAAACATTTAAAAAAAAAAACTTTTATATAATTGATTTTTATTATTATTTGTGAACATTAATTATTTTTAAATTCAATATCTGATATATTTTAAAGATAGGTTAACTGTTTAATATATATAGTATGGATAAATTGAAAATTAAAAGTTTTAAATAATTATGAATTTTAGAAAATAGGTAACTAAACAGAAGCTTAGGTAAGCTTATTAATAATAATTATGACTCTCTAATAATTGACTTTTTATAGAGTGTGTTTGACTTATAATTAATGACCTGGACAGAATAACCTCCAAAACAATTTTTAAATTTTGATGTGAGGTGAGAATTTATATTGAAGGTATGTTATATTATTAGTAATAATGTTGTTGTTATAAATGTTACAAATGAATATATAATATAAGCTGTTAAATATTTAGATTGTCCTTGAGAATATAAAAAGTGTTGAGACTATACAAGGATACAATTTCGATTTATTTACTTAAAAAGATAGTTAGGACATACAAAAATTAACAACAATGAAATTAATTACATACCTTAAAAAATGTATTATTAATCTTCATCTAGTTGATTATATATTTTATTTCGTACCCCTGTAATAATAAATATATTACAATATGTTCACAGTTAATAATACACTAAATTATTTATAGATAATTAAAATATTTGTATTTTGTTGGAATATTAAAATTTATAAATTTTGTAATGAATTTAATTTATTTTTTATCCTTTTTAAATGTTCTCCTGAACTAAGTACATGGCGAAAATTGGCCAACAAGCAGTTGCATGAATGAGGATTTTTTTGTCAAAAGTTATACAGTAATAAGTTTTCTCAAAGTTAAAATTTTTTTTGGTAAACTAAAATTCTAGAACCAAAACATGTTCAATTTCAGTTTTAGCCCACTATGATTAAGGACAGAT
>NW_027115055.1:328152-333199 GCF_000696795.3 Halyomorpha halys
GCTCCGTGGAAAGCACGATGCTACTAACTCCAAGGACCTGGGTTCTAATCCGGCTGGGCTGAAATTTGTTTTCTGTTACATAATACCGTAAGTCAACCCTTTGGGTTCTGGAGCCCTCCTGGGGTCCACCCAGCCTCATAAATTGGGTAAAAATCTGGCGGTCGAGCGTGATTCTGACGAAATCATCTTCTTGCATAACCGTTGGTCTAGTAACAGTACTTCCTTACCCTTTATTGAACCCTGGACCCTTCATGGATTGTAATGGTACCGATTTTAATTTAATATATGTTGATATATTTTTTTCTTAACCGTTATGATATATATTTTTGCGAATCTTGAGGATCAGTCAATAATACAACAATATTTAGACGACATTTCGCAACTTTATTGTGTCTATAGCCATGACCTACAAGTAATACAACAAATAATTTCTTCAACTATTAATAACTGATGTTGCTTAATTGATATAACGTTGTTTCGCTCACACTCTTAATTTATGTGCTACCACGGATACAAATAAAATTATAATGAGTTCATAGAAAATGTTGCAATTTCACATACACATTATTGGGATGTTTTGTGGAAGACAACAAAGCCCAAGACTGCGGAAATAGTGGATGGGGTGTTGGGACAAACTCACCCTTGTCCAGGATTAACAGTGTTGAACTGAGCCTGCTTTCCCTGCAAAAGACAAATATTTAAGATAGTATAAGAGCTGAAGGCAAGCGGCTTCCTTTACCTACAAGAGTATTTGACATCTTCTCAAAAAATCGCAGAAGCTCTAGATATTCTTCAAGAAGGACCAACTACGCCTAGATCAGGGCTCCAAGTGAATTTCCCTCCTCGTTATGTCCTGGTCTTTAATGAACCCGACCACTAAGGGGGGAGAAGGGAGCTGGTAACACTGAGAGTTTTGAAACCTCCTCAGAAGAACTGTATAATGCTATTATAATCGTTAAATGTGCAGTGTTGTATAGCTGATGAATAAATTGATGTTGTTGAAGGTTGCAACTTTTATTAATTACCAGCAAACCTGCAAGTTGACATGTTCTCAAACAATTGCAGAAGTTCTAGATATTCTTCAAGAAGAATAGGCTTTTATTTTTTAGAAAAAAAAATTCCCACAATAGTATCATTTCGAAAACAAACTAGGCAATTGCAAAGATCTGGCAAAGAGTTACCGGGATTCCGTCAACAATAGATCTAAAGATTATTTTTCATTGGGCTCTCTGCAGGCACAAATGCAGCCTATTCTGCTCTTTATCACCCTAACTTTAAAAATTTGGCTTCTTATAACTGTCACTTACCATTATACATACGGTACTAAATTATGTGTAGATTAGTGGGATCCTATTGAAGTTATCGATATTTTTGTGATTTTCGAAAAAAAATTATAAGACGTAAGTTGAGAAAACAATTTTTATTATCAGGAAAATGAGAGGTTGGCAGGAGAGTAGTGGGGGATTGGAAAATGAAATACGTTACATTTGAAAAAATACTAAGTACTAGAAAATTAAAGGAAACATATAAAAAGTAAAAAAAATGATAATATACATACTAGAGGAGGATTATTATTATAAAAATTATTTAAAAAAAATTATAGTAATGAATTTAAGTTTAATTTGGAGACAACATATGAATATCAAGTACAGATAAAATATATAAATATAAAAGAAAAAGGATGGATAGTAAATAATAAAAATAATTAATTTCTGAAATTCAGAACATAGTGTGAAATAACAATTATGGACGTTTAATAAGGTCTAAGATTCATTATAATGATGTTTCTATTGTATAATTTACAGATTTTTCCACTTCTATATATTTTGTACATTTTTTTCATTTACCATTTTATATTACTTTTAGCTATTCTTTTAATTTTATTTCTTCTTCACGAGACTTACCAGATACGAGACAACGTTTACGAAGGAGCTGTTATAGGGACCTCTTAAATTAATCTTTTTTTAATTTCAATTTTAACGGAGAGGCATTGGATGACTTTAACCTTCACGCCGTCATTACATTGTTTTTTTTGTTGTTTTGTTTTTTCTCTTTACATCTCATTCCCTGGTTGTAAAAATGCCTTTACAGTTGTGAATAAAATAAAGTAAAAAAAAACAACTGTATTCTTCTTTTTTACTTTTTTTGTTTTTTTAATACTTTTTATATTAATAATCCTCTAGTATGTATATTATCATTTGTTTACTTATTTTATTTTATTTGCTTTATTTTACCATTTTTTTTCATATGTTACGTATTTCAATTGCAACACCCCACCACTCTCACTTTTCTGTGCTTCCATTCCATCTGCAGGTATGTTTCCTATCTTTTTTCATTATCTTCCTTTATTCTTGATTCCACTCTTATTCCCTCTTCCAATTATTTAGTGTGAACTGTATTTTATACTTCTCTTATCTGTTGTTATTTACGTTTTAATTATTAGTCAAAAATCTTTTGTTTTTCTCATTTAATTTTATGTTTCACTGTACATCTCTTTTTTTATTTACATTGTTCATTTATTTTTACATCATTTTATTATTTGTATTTTTTTTTCAGCCCTGGTGAAGCTCTGTAAAGTGGATCGAAACGGTGGCTCATATTTTTTTCTTCCATCTCCCTTTTATTAAATTTTCTTCCTTCAAAGAATACAACAGTTTAACAAAACATAAGGAAAACGTAATGCAATCGGGAAAGATCGGCCGTTCTCGGCTCATCTTCGGCCCGTTATAATCGGATATTTATATTTTTCCCCTTTATTTATTCATAAAGTTCTTTAATACTTTGTACTGATCTATTGCTTATTATTACTAACAATGGAAACTGTTTATTTTTTTCAACAAAAGAAAATTAAACATACTTTAAAGGATTTTTTTTTTAAATTTGTTATTAAAGACTATTTCCATAAAGACAAGAACTAGCTGATATTAAAAGCTACTTAATTCTACATTGATATGGTGAGTTTAATAAAAATCGTTTGTGACGTTTCAGAGAAAATCAAAAAAATGTGAAAAATCTATTCTTCTGGTCAATTGCTTTATTAACAGGCAAATTTAAATCAGGAGAGAAAATAAAATCCAGCTAGTACAAAGATCACCTTAGAGTCCAACTTTTCAAGGGCCAATTTAAGGGAAGGCACTGTAAGATAACTTTTTTTTTTAAGTCTGTCATGCTGTTAGTCTGAAATTAGCAAAATGTTTGAAAATTTGGCGCAGTTGATTTTATGAAAAATGTTGCGTCAGATGACAGGTATAAACTTGCCTTAAATATTTTAGTCTTATACGACTTATTGTTTTTGAGTTAGGTTGTTCATACAGAGTCCAATTTACGAGAATATTTGTTTTTTTACTCACGGGACTTTCTCAAAGTAAAAATTAAAGACATGAAAAAAAAAAAAAGTCAATAGTATTAAAAATATACATTTATATATAGTTTCTAATTCATGTATATATTTATCATTTGTTAAATAAAGAAAGTCCAAAGTTGAAATAGACGTGAACCTATTATTAAATAAAGGTGAAAATGACAAGAACTCGCACAGAACACATGCACGGAAAAAAAAAACATATATATAAATTATATATTCGGCTTGTAGCTGAAATATATTCAGATATTCATATTTTCGAATACCAATACCTGAAAATATATCTGAAAATAAAGTTTGGGAAGTGGATAGCTCAATGGTAAGGGTTTATGCTACCGACTGCCGCCGTGAGTCAGCTACTATGGGTTCAAGGGATCCACCCAGTATAAAGTGGGTACCCTTTTTTGACCCTTGATTGGTCGAGCGTGATTATGACCAAATCACCTGTTTGCACAATCGTTGATCTAGTAACAGTATTTCCTTAAAAATGACTGCACCTCGAACCCATCATATGTTGTAGTGGTACAGAATTAATTTTACAAGGAGAAAATGGTTGGAGGTGCGGTCAAAATGAAACACAAATAAGTTAATGTAACTTATTTAATTGTGCTAACGTTTCGGCTAGAGTTTCTAGCCTTCATCAAAGCTAAGAACAGAACAAGATAACAACCAATAAGTATAAAAACGCATGTGACATTTGTCGTTTCTTCTTTTTAACTGTTATTAAATACCCATGACACTTTGTCATCTTCTGGTACATATATATATATATATTTAACAATTACCAAAAACCATTTGTCGTCACCCTCTCACACGCTTTCTTCCTCTAAATATTTTCTACTTTTTACTTTTTATTTTTACCCTCTTGTAACGTTTCCTCTTAATAACACTTAGTCATTCTTGTTACGTCTTTTTTAATTCGGAGTTTTGCCAATTTAGGCGCAGAATACCACTTGGCGTTTGCATTTCAAGCTAACAGGTTCGTTTTATTCTCTTCCCCCTCCCCCATCTTTATTTTACCACCTCTCCTTTTTTTCATTTTCCTTGCCCACATTATTAGTTATGTTCACCTTATATTATTATTGTTATTTTCAAAAATTTTTTTTCTTCTATTCATTTCTTTTGTTAAACTTTACTTATATTTTGCCTCTTTATCAATTATTATGGTTACATATATTTTCTTTCTCTCAAATTTATTTTTCTTCCCGTATTTCAATTTGTAAATTATTAATAACTAATTTATTCATAATTCTTTTTATTATATAACTTCATTTTTATTTTATTTCCTAAATTATGTTATTTTACCTACTTGTTCAATTACCTATTTATACATTTTATTTTCCACTTCTCCCATCACATCATTTTATTAATGCCATTCTGTAAAATTATTCACTTTATTTTATTCTGTTTATATTTTCTTTATTCTTTTTTATTTTTTATACTTATTGTTTATCTTGTTCTGTCCTTAGCCCTGATGAAGCCTAGAAACTGTAGCCGAAACGTTGTCACAATTAAGTAAGTTACATTAACTTATTTGTGTTTCATTTTGATCGCACCCCCTACCATCTTCTCCTTGTACAGTCATCCACTGTCAACTATCTCATAATTAAGAATTAATTTTAATTTAAAGTAAACATTGTGCTTTTCCATACCCTTTGAAAGATTCAATCAAGTTTAAATCTGGAG